>NC_062240.1:2507173-2818694 GCF_905475465.1 Pieris napi | reverse complement strand
AACAGAAAATTCAATAGTTTTGTGTTCCATTTTGTAAAGTATGCGTTCTGTTTCTTTCTTTTATGAGTAATTATTTATAATTAATGTCTCCAAATACTTGTTTCAAAGGAGTTTGACCTGACATAGCCCTAGTTTAAAACCCCTATTTCTATCACTGCCATCTTGTACAAAGCTGCGGAACTTCTACGAAAAAATGCTATCAGACTCAAGTATATGATAAATTTATTCTTTACTTCCACAAACTACGTAAATTTATCACTAGATGTCGCTGTCATTCTTTATACCATTTAAAAAACACTATCTAGAATAATTTTTTTTTTATATTTTTATTTTGCAATATGTATTATGTTTTTTTTGTATAACTGGGGCAAAGTGGCAGGAGTCTCACTTGATGTTAAGTGAAACTGCCCGCCGATCAGAGACATTGCCTTATATTGGTCTAAGATCCGGCTGCAGGATAAGTGCTTCCATCGGTTATTTATGCTCATTGGCTAGAAACTAATTTCGTTAGTTCATGTTATTTAAATAAAATATCGTCTACATCACGGAAATTTTCATAAAGATTTTAAAAAATCACGGTTGCCGTTGCGATGTATTTTCTAACCTTACTGCCTAAACTTTATACTAATTTTCTATTAATTTTTGATTTTTGATTTTTTCGTGGGTATGTATGCGCTTTCGCTTATAAGCGTTCATAGTGTCAAGTAAATATAGCCCAGTAACGTGTTATTGGTTCGATTCCAATTAAAACAATATTTTTATCGGCTCACTCCCTTTAAAATTATCAATGAAACCGACTCAGAAAAGTCCGAAAAAGCCGATCAAGTTAAACGAATTCAAACAAACTTTGGTATAATAGTATATTGTTTTAGGCTGTAAAAACACAGTCCCGAAATGAGATACTCATATTGTGAATACGAAGAATGGTAAACTTCGCGTAGAACCTTTTTAGAGAAAAATATACTCCCTCATGAATATAAATATTAATAGACAAACCAACAAGTTTCAAGTAGTTACCACTTAAAGCGAGGTTCAAGTTTCCATAGATGTGTTTCACTTATCGTTAAACAATGCAGTATGTTTCTAAGCACGTTCGCATCGTACGTGTTCTCTTCGTTCCGCTTTTAGCCTATTTCCGTTCACTGAAGTGCAATTACTAACTTATCAACTGATAGAGCTCGTTTTTGCTCGCGGTTCTATAATACATCAAAGGTTGAAACATTCCATACAGAATATGTAAAAATGTATTCTAAGAAATCTGTTAATTTTTATGTATACTTTTACTTGGCTGATTTGGAATATTTTTATTTTAAATCCACCAATTTTTTACGATATCAGAGGTTCAAGTGCGATGTATCAGAGACATAAGCCTAGCCATGTCTACCTGTTAACACTATACACTATATGATTCCAATCATATCCCCAAACTGGCGCGTGATTGGAACCCGCAAGGAAAGCGGAAGCGCCAAGCAAGTCTGGTGACGTAAAGTTGCAGATGAGGCAAAGAGAGCCAGAAAAACTTGGTATAATGTGAAGACCAAACGCGATGAAGGCTCAATGTGGTCGCTCTCAGCCCCACCCATGTGGCATAGGACTTTAAGTCAATGTCTAATAAGAAAGCATCAAAGAAACATATACAGCCCTGCGATTCTGTAACTCACTTTTCGAACTCACTCAGCGGTTTTCGCATCGGCGGTCGTCGTCCGAAAACCGCTGTGTGAGTTCGAAAAGTGAGTTACAGAATCGCTGGGCAGTAGTCTGAGGATCATTTAAGTAATAAAACATTGTATTTCCACTGGATTTATGACTAGTTATTTCAAGCTGTGTACCAAAACATATTAACAAACTTTAGTTTAGTTCTCTCGAATGAACGGTCACTGGATTATTTTTTTATCGAGTTACTTTACGAAAAAGTGAAAATCTATTGCACGAAATCTAGCTAAGCATCGTTGAATTATTAGTATATGTATAGTGTTCTTACAAATGCTTCCAAAGTTTTTTTAAATGATTTAATAACAAATAATCTACCATTAGGTACATATTACTCCAATGCGGTATATATTTATAATATACTAGCTGACCGGGCAAACGTCGTTTTGCCATGTATATCATTTATAATAAAAAAATAGGGGTTGATCTTAGAGGGGTGAAAGTTAGGGGTTGTATGTATTTTTGATGCTGTATCATAAAAAAAATAAAAAACAGAAAAAATAAAAAATATCTAAAACTAAAAAAAATATATTTAGGGGTGGACTACCCTTAACATTTAGGGGGATGAAAAATAGATGTTGTCCGATTCTCAGACATACCCAATATGCACACAAAATTTCATGAGAATCGGTCGAGCCGTTTCGGAGGAGTTTAACAACAAACACCGCGACACGAGAATTTTATATATTAGATACAAAACAATAGATAGACATAGAAAAATAACAACACAGCTTTAAACTGTTATTAAAATATTTACAAAACAGACTAACTATATCTTACAGTATAGAAAATGATATAAAGCAAATCTTTTGTCAGTTCAACGGACAGTTGAAAACGTCTGAAAATTAAAGTATAAAAAGGTACGAAGCTATCTCGCTTTATTTGAATGAAAGGATGTAATAAAGAAAACGTTATATTTATAAAAATTCACACAAAATACACAGGTTTAAAAATAACAAGTCGATCAATTGAAATAGTACACCGTTGCTCTTGCTTCCTGAAAAGAAAATGTATAAATTGTAACATTTTTATAGAAAGCTCGTAAATCTTTTCATTTCTGCGTAACGAAGAATACGTTCGCGAAGTTCAGCGAAGCAATATTTAAAATTTTACAATAGACTGTAATTTTATTAGACTTTGTTAAGAACCTCACCGCTGGCTTGATGATGTTGAGGTCTTTGTACTTCATACGCGGTGTATGCGGTAGGCATTAATCCTGAAAATTACGAAATATAGACGTAATTTAGATAAATAATAATATTTAAAACCGACCTATATAGCTGTATTTACGGGACATTCTTTTATCAAATTATATCGTTTCTACAACTATTTAGAAATTAAATAAAAATATCCTTAATAAAGTGGAATGGCACATGGCAAAAGGAACAGAAAAGTGGAGCAAAAAAGTACTAAACTGGTGCCCAAGGTACAGGAAACGAAAAAGAGAGAGACAACTTAGAAGGTGGATAGACAAAATTAAAGAAACAGCAAGTTGTACATGACAAAGAGTGGCACAGTGCAGAGAGGAATGGCGAGATTTAGAGGAGGCCTTCGCCAAATAAGGGCACACAGATACCTAAAAGAAGATAGAAATAGAAACATGTTATATTTAAAAGTATCTGTTTAATTCAGAGGGCAGACACAGAAGCTATTATTATTCCTTTTTAATTTTATGAACGGAAAATGTCATGGCATGAATTGGCAATGCAATTCAGTTGTAGGTTGTCATTAAACAAAGGTCATGGTAGGCCTTCAGTTTGTCAAAAATATTATTATTCCTACCTTTATTCAATTAATAATAAAACAACTTATACCTGGATAATATATGGTTGTAAGATTTCTTGTATAATTGGTGTTTGGCAATGACAATTCACATACAAATTCTTCATAGGGCGCGTTTATCTCGTCATCATGCACCTCAACAGTCACAGCTACGGAGTACAGACCCCAGGAATTCATCTTTATTTCCATCACAGATTGTTTCAGAATTTCGCTGAAATGTATATTGGTTTTATAAAAAGTTTGTTACGTTATGTTAAATATCCCACAGTCAGGAACATGGCAGAATGTTGCCAAAAATTTATATATATTAATATTTTTTTTTACTGGGTTACACACGGAATGATAGGAAAAGAGCTGCAGATCTCCGAAGGATCACCAACTGGGAAGACGCAATGACCAGAGCCAAAAGGCTTAAATGGAAATGGACAGGACACCTGCTCAGAGGCCAGAGAGCAAAATGGTCGAAAAAAGCCACTCAATGGACACCTCGCTACAATACCAAGAGAAAGAGAGGAAGGTCATGTGCGCGGTGGGCTGATGACTTTAAAAAAGCCGCCGGTCCTCTGTGGCAAAGACTTGCCAGGGATAGGAAGCACTGGAAACAGCTGGAGGAGGTATTTAGGCCACAAAGGCAAGCTGTACAAGAGGACAGCTGTGCAAGAAAACCTTCTTAAAGAACTTTTTTTTATATACATGTATATTTTTGTAAACTTTCTCTTGTACTAGCTGAAATAATGGCTTTGAAATTGAAATTGAATTATAATTTTACTACGCTCTATGTACTGCTTTTTAGTTGTCATAAATTATGATAGAGTTAAAACGATATTTTACAGTCATCCTGTTATTGGCATACAAACTTACAATGTATTTTACCTACTTTAAGCATCATGTTACAGTTATACTTTGTCAAATATATTTATCTTAAACTTAGGTGATGCCTTTTTATCTATACCCGAAACTATTATTGTTTTGTCTGGAATCAAACGCAATGCAAAGGTCTAACTATTCTCGTTAACTACTAAGCATTGGAATATCAAACAGTGACACAGAGCGATAAGACTAAACCTACTGCTTATGAATACGCTTTTAGAATAATTACTGTATCTGTTCTACAAACCATCGCTAATCTTCTAATCGTTGTACTCTATTACCTATAAAAGAGGCTTACGACGCGAAAATTAGTACCTACGGATGGACGATATTGCAATAAAATGAAAATTTGCAACATAATATTAACAAAACTAAAACATATGTTAACCACTTAAAAATTAAACAGGTAGCGATACTGTTCGGGAGAATTTTTCTGTAGAATTTCTAAGCAGTTTTCTCAATACCCGTAGCTGGTGTTGCAACTCGGAAAAACATAATATTGAAGTCGGAATTGCTATCATTATTAGGAGTTACTAGTGCCTTTAAGTATATTGAGAGCAGACACCTGTACTAGCAGAAACGGTTAAAGCACAGATTTTCTTTGCACGAACAATGCTTACCCTTGCGATGAAATCGTCATATTCGGTTTTGGATATAAATCTTGAGCGAAGCAAATAAGTGTTACTAAGAACACGTACTTCTTGTCTTGTATAAAACGGAAATTTTTTGCCGGACCTGAAAAAAATTAAGTTATAGGAATATTTTTTTGTGTTACAGCAGGCAAACGGGCAGAAGGCTTACCACTGCCAAAAGGCTCGCAGGCGCGCTACCGGCCTTTTAAGAATTGCTTCGCTCTTTTCTTGAAGGACCCTAAGTCGAATTGGTTCGGAAATATTATTGGAAGCTGGTATTACCAACCCATAAACAGCTGTTAACTTTCTAAGCAGCATTTAGATTTTATTTTATATTTTTAAAGCCTTTTTCCCAAAGAGGTAGGCATACCACGGATTTCCACTTGCTACGGTCATGATATTTCTATACTAGAGGAAACAAATTATCACGAAATCGATACAGAAATCTGAGGCTGTATATTTTCTTTAGTTATACTGAACGCAAAGAGTTTTTTTTATTGGCCCAAAAAGGGCAGCCATCGCAGTCCATAGACACCCATTTTTAGTGGGTGCGTTGCCGGCCTTTGAGGGAGAAGTATACTCGAAATTTGGAGGTCGCATCTCTCAGGGACGACCCCACCGGTAGTCGATTCCACAGTTCGCAAAAGAAAATGCCTCCATTTGTCATCAATATAGTACATATTCTGAATCTTAGAGTATTTACAAGTCAACTTACTATACACAATCATGGCGCGTGTACGCGAGTCTTCCTCAGTAAATGTTGACACTACACACGTGTAGTTCCCACTGAGGTCCGTGGTAGGTCTTAGGATTTTAATAGCTCGGTATGCATGCAGCGATTCCTCTGTAAACGCGGTTTTTATAAGTAGTGTTACGAAATATTTAATTATTTGTTTCACAAACTCTTGATTTATTTCACGTCTATACAAATATTATATAGGGAAAGCTAACTATTTTAGTATGCAACAAATAAACTCGTTACTGGACCAATTTCATTCGTTTTAAAATGTAGATCACAAAGAAGCATAGGCTATTTATCTATTTCCAAATTATTTTGAAAAATAAATTTATATTGTATAGATAATTAGAGAAAGCTTATTTAAGCATTACCTATGACGGATGTATGCTCATATTTAATACTTTATTTTCTTAACTCGAGGTTCTGTATGCTTTACAGTATTTGCCAGCAAGAAACTGTCACAATCACAAATAATTAGATAATTGTAATAAACGCTTACAAACGTTACAAAAGTTTTATTAATTTGTACTACTAGTAGCAAATCCAGTATTTATACAAATACACACGGTATTTGTAATAAAATAACTTACCAGAAATCTTAAAATTCAAATCAACCTTTCCTTTTAAGAGGCCGATAACTTGTGGTCGTAATGGTGGAATCCATTGATAGACCAGGCCAGAGGGTCCGTTGAAAAACCACTTCATCACCAGCCCGGCCGGTGAGGGTGTCTTGGTTGTATACTGACAGTCGAGGATCACCGCCTCTGTACCTAATTCCACCATTAAAGGAACATCTATGCGGTCTATGTTAACGGCTAAACAATCTGAAATGGTTATTTTTATTAGTATTTTAAAACATTTAGTTCATTATTTTTTTCTAAGAATGTAACCAAATTATTTGTATGAATAATTGGTTAATTTCGGTCGATTTAAAATTCTTCAAAATATGCAGCCGTGTCTACTAATAAACCGGTTTTGAATGAGCCATGATCGTCATATCGTTCAAAGAAATATAAACTATTCGATTTATTTATTTATTTACAAAAATACGTACACTAGCTGTTAACCTCTCATTTGAATTCTTCGCGATTATAACCTATTAAACAGTACCTATCCGGAGCTGGATATATTCAGTAGTGGGCTGATCAATTTTAATGGAAGCTTTGTTAAGTGCCCATCTCATACCTGATCCACTGCTTTGTTGGTATTTTGTATGCTTTAAAATACGCCAAATTACCAGCATTTTGATTATTGTTTGTAACATTTGTTTACCGAAATTGTCATATGTTTTAGATAAGATAGCTTGAAACATACACCGTAGATATAGTATTATTTATGATGTGGTAACCTTCAATAAATTAATTAATTAAATAAAAATAACATATTTTTATTCTTATTCAATTTACTATTATTAATGGCATACCTGTAAGGTAAACCGTAGAACTAGCATATTTCTATTTCAAGTTATTTCGATCAAAACTTCGCACCAACTAATCTAGCAATAGCTTCTATTATTTGGATAGCAACGTCCTAATTCATATAAAACTCATTCGTATAATCACCAAGTTCATAAACACGTAAATTTAAACCCTTATTTTAATCTACTTTTATGTTTAATTGTTTCTACAAATGATAAATGAAGCCTCCCGCACTAGGTGTACCTAATTCTCTTTACCATATCATTTTATATATATTTTCACTTCCATCCAACTTCATCCAAAGAAACTACAAACTTCAAATTGACGAACTCGGAAAGTTGAAATACCTGACACTAATTACCACAATATGAGTTATTAATAATTAATATATACAAGTCAATATCTTACTTGAGCAAATAATCAGAAAAATATATCCCGCATAATACATAGCGATGTTTTCCGTATTCGTGTCGTCAATTACGACTTTTCAATATCGCTAAAGCGCACTGACTGAAAACTTTTATGGGTTTCAGCTATAAAGAAATTCTGCGCATGTCCAGTGAGAACGGGAAGTCTACCTGATTTAATTTAAATCTAAACATTTTAGGTTCACCGGGACTTTCTTTGTAAAATGAGGATTAGATGGCTTTCGTTTTCTTCCTACATCAGCATTCTTTTTTTTTTGTTGTAGTATTGACATTGGTTTAAGCGTAAAAGAAATGTAGGCATACCCCATATACCGTCACTTTTACACCACCACACATCACAGCCAAATTAGGTATTACTTAGTTAAATGTATTGAATATTTTTTATTGTTTTTTCCCTTTTGTAAATGTTTGAACCTTTTTGTAAATATTATGTATTTCATCTTTGGCTCTATTTTTAGTGTAATTGTTTGTTTTATATATTTATCGTGTTAGCTGTAGGATTACGAAATAAATAATTGATAAGATATATACATATATTACCGTCTAACTCTCCTTCTGAATATGATAATGTGCGTTATTAACACTAACGCTTAATGGTGTATGTTAATATCGTGAAGAAAACGTCTTTTATTCGAAAATCTAACGCTCACTTTTCGATTCGATATTTGGGAAAAGGTTAGTTAAATTATTTGTTCAGTAACGATTGTCAATCGCTCAATTGTTTTAAAATAAAAATTTCACTTCCTGTCCTTCAAGTCTGCTAGTAGTAGACTCGTAATAGTGCTTTTTTCACGTTCCTCACATCAACACCAACTATGCAAAAGACTCAGTTTTGTATCGCGTAGCCCAAACATTCAACGACCACTGCTTCAAAAGGATTATTAGGAATATCCACTAAATAATCTGCACCCTCACTTGCACACTACCACACAACCCAGCCGAATTAGGTTATTTTAATATATTTCATTAATATTTTCCTTTTATAATCGTTTGAACCTTTTTGTATATATGTATTACGTATTCCATCATTGGCTATATGTTTAGTACCTATAATTGTTTTTTGTTCTATATTATTTATGTTAATAGTAGGATTACGAAATAAATAAACGTGAAATCTTTATAACTTGTTTAACTGAAACAAATCTGATAAAAATATCTTTGCTTAACAAGGAATTAATTAATTTTCCATTCCAAGCTAAACCAAATACTAATTAGTTCAGGCATATAAAGTTGTTACACAAGCCCAGAACAAACAAGTAACTATTTGGTCAGTGGAAATGTATTTTTGTATTAGTAGCGAACGTATTAATTACCACTTCTAATCAACCAAGAAAGAAAAATATTACTCCAGATAATGTAGTAATATTACATAATGAAACTAATGCTCTGCGGCTGGCTATTTGCTGAGTGAACCCATTGCTTTTTATTGCAACTTGTAGCTAACCAACCATTACTAGAGGCTAATACTATTAAAACAGGAGTTTATTTACTCATATAACTTTAGTAGTAGACTTAATTTGTGTATGAATAAGTGACCGTGTAAATATAAATTTATTTATTTATTCATATAAAATAAAAGAAACAAAAATGATTATATTATTAATTATACAGAATATATATATATATATATATATATATATTCTTGGAAATCACAAACGATAAATAATAAAAGTAACAAAACACTCAACCTAGGAAGTTTTATTCCTTACAAAACAATTTTTGTAAGACAAAATAATATATATATATATATATATATATATATATTCTTGGAAATCACAAACGATAAATAATAAAAGTAACAAAACACTCAACCTAGGAAGTTTTATTCCTTACAAAACAATTTTTAATTAACTAAAATACCACAATCAAAATTATACGCAACCAGAAGACAATCTTTTACACAACGCCACCATAAATAACAAAAAACTCCCGCGTCTGTCACGTCCGCGCGCCAATCGCCACATTTCCGGTGTTCCCAGTTTCACTCCTCTCTGTTACCCCTCACTCGGTCCGACTTGCTCTGTGGAGATTGTTTTATAAGACACCACTAGCATCAGAGCCATTTCTCTCTTCATTTGTTTCATCCCTTGCAACCTGCTCATTATTGTCTAATGCAGTCTCTGAAACATAGAAGGAACTTGTAAGTAATTTACCTAGTTTAGTGTTATAGCCTGAAGCATATATCCTGGATTAGAGGGATGAAAAATGACATTTATCTCTATTTCTCAATTACCAGTACTATGTGCGCAAGCGTGCACTCAAGCGCACACAGATAAGGTCTATCAAAAAGCAAATATTACAGAATTAGATAGCTTCAGACTTAACACGAATAAAAATAAAACTCAGTATCTTGCAATACACTGTCGTAACGACAGCGGCTTCTAGTGCTCTCATAAGCGACAATTTGTTAAAACAGAGTCCCATACATTTTGCATGTTCTCTAAGTGGCCTAAACACATTAGCACCAGAAAAATTTGAAACAGAGACCCATACCTTTGCATGTTCTCTATGTGGCCTAAACACATTAGCACCACAAACATTTGAAACAGAGACCCATATCTTTGTATGTTCTCTATGTGGCCTAAACACATTAGCACCACAAAAATTTGAAACAGAGACCCATATCTTTGTATGTTCTCTATGTGGCCTAAACACATTAGCACCACAAAAATTTGAAACAGAGACCCATACCTTTGCATGTTCTCTATGTGGTCTAAACACATTAGCACCACTGTCATCACTCACCAGTGTCAAAAAAAAATGAGCACGCATCCGGCGTCCACTCGCCTTGCCACAACATCATATTTTCAGCTGCAGCTTGGGTCTTTTTCCCATAGGAACCAGCTAGTAGCTCTAACTCGTAACGGTGGCACGGTAACGCGCGAATAACCTTGTAAGGCCCGCGCATGCCGGAGTCCAGTTTGCCGGTGATTTGTGCAGTCTTGCTCACAAACACAAAGTCTCTGACAGCAAAAGTGAGTGGCTGCCGTCGACCCTCGTTAAGGTAGGCATCCTGGCGCTGTTGATTGGTTGCAAGGAGCTCTGAAGCTCGTTGTCTGCGAAGAGTTAAAAGAGCCTCCCGATTGGGATTAGCGTTAGTAAGTGCCACATCTCGCACTAACGATCTGATGACTGGAGTAACTGCGTCAATACCGACCAGTAACTGTAGTGGTGACGTCTGCGTGGTACTTTGCTTGGAGATATTCAAAGTGAGCTGCATCCTCCACAGCACATCGGACCATTGGGAACCTTTGTTGCCTACTTCAACACGTAGCATGTTGAGAACTGTCCTGCAGTACCACTCCGCTTGCCCATTTTCACGGTGCATACCAGGCGTGATAAAATGTATCGAGCATCCCAAATCACTGACCCAATTTTGGAATGTAGTGCTTTCGAACATTCTAGCGCGATCACATACTATTGTAGACGGCGTACCAAATAATGACACCGCATTTGAAAAAACTCGTTTTAGCTCGTCAGTGTTTTGTCTGTACAGAGAGTAGAGCAAACAATACTTGGAAAATGCATCCACTATAATCAAAACGTATTTGAAACCGTTTGACTCTTGGAGCGGCCCTAGGACATCGGTGTGTATAATAGAAAAAGGGATATCTGGCTTTGTCCAGGATTGAATCGGTTGTGACGGAGCCCTGGGAACTTTTTTATGTGCTAAACATACTAGACAATAACTTATGTACTTTTTTACAAACTGTCGCAAACTAGGAAACCAAAAGTGTCTTAATATTAAGTCAGTTGTTCTGTCCGTCCCAATATGATCATGTTCATCGTGGAACACCCTCAACAAGCTGAGTCTGTGACCCTTAGGGATGTAACACAAGAGTCGCGGGTCTTCCCCAGTTGGTGTAAATTTGTAGTACAACAAATCATTTTTTATCACATACCTAGTATCGTCAAGCTGCCCGTCTCTTAATCTAGAAATTAACTCTTGTGTCTCCACATCAGCGGTTTGAGCGATCTTCGCCCAGCTGCTTGGATTCCGAATATGAGACACATTGGCAGTGGAAAGAGGAGGATTACGGCTCAGAAAATCTGCATGTTGCATTAAAACACCTTTACGATAATCTAAAGTAAAATTAAAATCTTGTAAATATACCCACCAGCGCGCAACTCGAGGCAACAGATCTTTTTTACGCTCCGTCAATTTTAATGAATCAGTCACTATTTTAAAGGCTATACCAATCAAATAGTGGCGGAAGTGCTGGAGCGCACGTACGACAGCTAAGGTCTCCAGCTCATAGCTGTGGTACCGTGACTCTGCGCCCTGGGTGGACTTACTAAAATAACCGACAACCCTCTTTCTCCTACCGGCATGTTCCTGTAACAAAATAGCACCAAGACCAATAGCACTTGCATCGGTGTGAAGTTCCGTAGGCAGCCGGGGATTGAATATCGCTAAAACCGGTTCATTTGTCAAACAGTGAATTATATAATCGCGAGCAGTATCCTGCTCAGCACCCCACAAAAATGGTAACCCTTTTCTTAACAACTTTGCTATACATGCCGTCTTAGAAGCATAACCCGATATGTAGCGACGGAAATATCCCGCTAAGCCTAGAAACTGGCGAACTTCCTTGACATTTGTGGGTTTTGGAGATCTAATAAGTGCATCGACCTTCCCCAGACTCGGCCTAACCTGACCATGACCGATCAATCGCCCCAAGTATTCAATTTCTGAGTCTAAAAAGGTACATTTTTTTAAATTAATAGAAAATCCCGCTGTTTTTAATGTATGTAAAACTTCTTTCAACGTGTCCAGGACTTCCTCTACTGAATTTGACAGTAATAAAACGTCGTCTATATACGTAAGGGCTTTGCCAGCATCTATTAATGTTTTTAAAGTTTTGGAAATGATTCTCTGATAAACAATTGGTGCATTGGCCAACCCGTAGGGCATTTTCAAATATTCATAATGACCTTCAGGTGTCACGAAGGCAGTCTTGCTGATTGAGTCATCGTCCCTCATTGGCACCTGGTGAAATCCAGTAGCCATATCAAGACTGGTGAAGATTTTATAGCTGCCAAGCTTGTCAACATGGTCATCGATTATCGGCAAGGGAAATTTCTCCTTGACAGTGATAGAATTGAGCGCCCGATAATCGACGCACATTCTATCACTGCCGTCTTTTTTTTTGACCAAAATAATAGGACTAGCATAGTCAGACTGAGACTCCCGAATTATACCCTTACTGAGCAAATCGCTGACAATGTCACGAACTCTATTCTTTTCATCTATCGAAAGTTTGTAAGGACGATGACTTATCGGGGTATTCGAAGTTAATCGAATTTCCATGCTGCCTGTGTTCACGGTGGAGGCCGCAGTGCCAGAGATAAATAAATCCGAAAATTCGTGAATTATCGTTAGTAATCTATCCCTATCTGCACCAATTAATGGGGTGCTGACACTCCCATCGTCCACCGCGACCACATGCTGCACAATCGGTACAATACCAGACCTCACAAGCCGCTGTTCTCCATTACTTCGAATGTATATCAAACCCTTTCGGTTCAGTACGTCGGTACCAATCAAAATGGGTGCATTTATGCACTGAGAAGGAACAACAAATAAATCTATTTCTAATGACACTTCAGGAAATTCTATTACTGTCGTAATTAGAGAAGTCGACTCAATTTCTTGACTTCCAATTCCACGCATCAAGCGATAGGTTGGCACTCTATTCAAATTAAAATATCTCAGTACTGACTCTGAAATCAAAGAAATATCCGACCCACTATCGATCAAAACATCGACTGGTACTTTTTGAAGTACTGCTATTACGTTACTTTGTTTGGGGTCAAGTCTAAGCAAAAATTTACTTCATTGATTTTTTTATCACCACTGTTAGAACGCTGTTTTTGAAAACATGAATCTATCAAATGTCCATTACGCTTACAAAATGTGCAATATTTAACTGTCCTATTCTGATTGTCGCTTAATGCAATTGAAGACGGTTTTGTGAAACTGTCACTCTGAGTAGAAGTCGTAGGATCAGCTCTAAGTTTTTTAGGACAATGCCATTTCTTATGACCTAATTTTCCACAGGTGTGGCAAGTAATTTTGTTATTATCAAACCTAGACGCTTCGCGTTTTCGCGTGTAAGACGGACCTGAACTACTAAAAGAACGAACGGTATTGTTAGATTGGCGGTAATCGTATTTAGGTTTTATATAAACAGATAAAAATTCAATCAAACCTTTTGAGTGTAATTTAGCATTTGTGGCCGCGGCTTTTATTTGGGGATCGCTAATGCCTCGAACAATAATAGCGGTTTTCAGCTCATCGGATAACCCTTTAACGATATTAAGACGTAGTAAAGATTTACGCGCGTATTCCGCATAAGTAGAAAACTTATTAGAGTTTGTACTCATTACCTCAAATAATACAGAAGCCATGTCAACGTTACGTGGACATAACGATCTAAATTCTAGTTTAAAATTACTCCACGATCGATCATTTGTCACCCAATCGTTCAACCACAACTTCGCATCTCCTTTCAAACAACTACCTATCCGTCCTAAACATTCGTGATCATCCCAATTATTTAGCAGCCGGGCACGGTCAACCTCGTTGCACCAAACATCAAAGTCGTGTACATTTGGATCAAAAGGCGATATATAAAAGTTGTGAGACTTTGCTTTGAACAATGCAGTCAATGCTTCAACAATACTGCTCCCCTCCTCCTTTGCTTCACTGGTTTTCATATCCAGTGTGTGTGGAATACTACCCTCAATAACCTCTTCAGCCATGCCTGAGCCTGGCTTACTAGCAGAACTCTGTACAGCCAATGGAGTAGAAACTAAATGACTCCCGTTCACAGGACGCGACGGACTCACGCTATCTACGGATACAGGTAGTCTAGCTTCGATCACTTCTAATCTACTAAGAATCCTATCAAAAGCTACATAGCGTAAACTATCGCGGCGTTTACGAGAGCTATGAGGGTCGTGCGATACATCACGACGCCTGGAAGACCGATTCCGGCGGTTTGATGAACTACTATAGAGACTTCTACCAGGCGGCGTATAACGGGAATCTACGCTATCGCGACGTGCTTCGCGACAACTAGAACGCCGTTTTTCGCGACTATGCCTTTGTCCCTCGAGTCGAGACGAAAGACCAGACATTTTGCTTTTATAAGAAATAAAACTTACGGCCGAGATGAGGTTCCTCCAATACTGAACACTAATAAGTACTAAATTTAGATAACAAACGGTCTAACCGCGTGGTGATCCCACTTCTGATCTTGGAAATCACAAACGATAAATAATAAAAGTAACAAAACACTCAACCTAGGAAGTTTTATTCCTTACAAAACAATTTTTAATTAACTAAAATACCACAATCAAAATTATACGCAACCAGAAGACAATCTTTTACACAACGCCACCATAAATAACAAAAAACTCCCGCGTCTGTCACGTCCGCGCGCCAATCGCCACATTTCCGGTGTTCCCAGTTTCACTCCTCTCTGTTACCCCTCACTCGGTCCGACTTGCTCTGTGGAGATTGTTTTATAAGAATATATATATATATATATATATAGTGTAATCTTTTATGTCAGAACAGAATTTCTTCTGGCCCTTGGTACTTACACGTTATATTATTAACCTGATAAAATGCATTTCTACGGTTTATATTTATAATAAGCATTTTTAGACAAGCGTTAGCCGCCACAGAATTGTATGGAAATGCCTCTAACATGCTCCCTACGATACTTTGGCCATAGTGAGTTGCGCCTTATGCAAAATATTATTCGCTATAAAACAAACATTACACATATCATCACAGACGAAAACGCGAACATCCATAGATATATACGATGGTCAGAAAGTTTACTTTTAATAAATAGCGATTGAAGTGCAACGCCAATAAGTGGATGCGCTCGTTCGCTAGTTGATGTCTGCATTAGAACGAGGAACGGTGCTCAATAAGTTTGTTGACATTTCCCTACATTAAAGAATCTTAAATCGATACTTTTTACCGTTCCATTCTAGTTTAGAGACTGTTTCTGTTGAATTGAACTATTCGTTAGTCGATGGTGGTTTGGTGATAGGTGGCTAAATTATATAAAACAAAAAAGTTATATATTAATGAAAATATAAAGGAAGACAGTAAATCAGTTGACGTTACAATAATAACAGTCTTTTTTACATGTATGTTTAAGGTAACGAGGGTAAATAAATAATAGTCTTTGTTTTTCATAAAAGTGATAAATAAGTAAGAAAACTATTCAACCAGGAAGAAGTAGCAAGCAAAATGTCAATGTGTCAAAAGATAAAATAATACTTAAAATAATATATCTTTCTTAGTTTTAAAACTATTTCATGGTAGGTATATTTTGTAAGTTAGGAATTGAATATCAATTATTGTTTGATATACTATGGAGTTATATTTTGTAGCCTTATTGTATTACAATTTAACCTGAAGTAAAATATACAAAAACTTTATTAGTTCAGACTATAATATCAGAACTAGCGGAATAGGAATCTTGTAGAAAAACAGAAGTTACAATGTAATCCAAACACTCCACCAGGATAAACAGAAAGGTTGACTGCTCTCCTCGTGGCTTCACGTGGCATAAAGTGGAGGTATTCGATTTACCTATAACAAATTTATATGTATCGACATAAAGTAACAGAAGGACTAGATTTTGGTACAGAAATAGGCTTAAATGATAATGGGCAGGTCATATTTCTAGAGCGCGGATAAATGATGGACACTTGAAAGAACAAAATGGACTGGACCTACTGGAAAGAGATGTATGATGATAAGAAAGAAAGAAAAGAAAAGATGGACTGATGACGTTATATAACTAGCGGGGAAAAACTGTATGGATGTTTCTCAAGACAAAGAGAAATGGAAAACTATGGAGGAGGCTTTTACCATACAAGGGCCATACAAAAATTAAACCACTAAAAAGGGCAAAATCTAACTTAAAATGTTTAGAACTTATACTAACACAACTAATACTCATATTAAGAAATGTAGTTTACATTATAATACAACCAATAAATAATATCTTTTCGGCTTGTGAAGCGGCTGAAAAATCTAAAGCATGCAAATGCAGTCTAGGCTCCGAATATGATTTTGTCCCATCGGTGTCGAGACCCTTGGTCCGTGGGGTCTTAGCGCTGTAAGGCTTTTTAAGGAAATAGCAAAAATTCGACATCACAGGAGACCGAAGAGCTGGAAGCTACCTCGGACAAAGATTTAGTCTAGCTATTCAAGGGGAAAACGCTGCCAGTATCTTCGGAACCTTACTTAAAGGGACTTATTTTAATCATATATTTTAGTTATTATATTTTAAGGTTAGTTGTTGTTTTTTTGTTATTAATTAATATAATTAATGTTTAATGTGTAAAATTAACTTGTTGACTTTTATATTACCTGTGGTAAAAAAATGTAGTAGTTCCTGCCCCACGTGAGTGGTATAGAACAAGGGGAAAATCTATGCTCCACATTTTGTGGAGAACCTAGAAAAAGGTAATTAAAAAAGCGGTCGCATCAGACAGTGTCGTGTAAAAAGTTGGAGGGCTTTAATTTAACAGGTTGTTAATTCGCGAGCGACCGATTCGGAGCCGGTGGCGGCCATTATTAAAAGCGTAAATTGTCGGACAGATGTAGTCAACGACTTTGGTTGTCGTGTATGTTTTTAAATGCAATTAACATTTTATAGCCGACTCATGGGCACAATAGAATTCCTTCAAAATAAAAAAACACACATTACACATTTACACAGTACACATTTCAGACAGTGTCTTCAGCGTGTGACTTATACCTGAGGTTGGAGGTTCGATCCCCCGCTGTGCACCAATGGACTTTCTTTCTATGCGCATTTAACATTTGCTCGAACGGTCAAAGAAAACATCTTGAAGAAACCGACATGTCTTAGACACAAAAAGTCGACGGCGTGTGTCAGGCACTGGAGGCCTCCTACATACCTATTAGATTTAAAAATGATCATGAAACAGATTCAGAAATCTGAGGCCAAGACCTAAAGAGGTTGTAGCGCCACTGTTTTTTTTTTGATAAAACATTGATCTAGTAACAGATTTTTTCACTTTGCCACGAGATGGCGTAACCATAACCATTAATATTAATTACTAAACCTATTTATGTAATTTCATCTGGTATTAGCTTTTTGAATTTACATGGCCTTTTTATTCTGTGCATCTTGTACTTATATTAGCCCTTTCATACCGTATTATGTATAATATTATACATGGTTTTTATTTATCCGTGTTTGTATTGCAAGACAGAATAATAGGCTATAATTAATTAAAAACATTGAATTTTATACAACTAATTATGTTAATATGAACTAACGTTTAAGGAGTTTTTTATACACGAATGTTGATTACGAAATATTATTTTATTTTACACAAATAAAGTTCCTTTGAAACTCAGTCTCTTGAAGATTAATGTAAATAGAGGTAGCAGTTCAAAAGGTCTAGGAGTCTCCATTAAAGTTTCTCTGTTATACTTGCCCGCTCCGACGTTGCCCTTGGGGAATCAGTGAAGATGACCAGACGTACATAATTCAAACTCGCTATATTTATTTAGCCTTTCGTATACCTTACATTTCAGACTTACAGACAACTAAGGAAGTTTCAGACCACTTAGAAAAGCAACATTTTGAGACTCAAATAGTCTGTGCATAGGGAAATGAACTTAACAAAAATTTCTAAACTAAATCAACTTATCTGAAACTACAAGCAACTTTGGGAGAGCTTCCGACAAACCCCGATTAGCCAGCAGATCAAGCGATGCAAGTGGAAAAGGATAGACCACTCTGAAGAGATTCCAATTATATCCCCAAGCAGGCGCTTGATGGGAAACCCGCAAGGATAGCGGAAGCGTGGCCGTCCCAAGCAAACTTGGCGTCGTACAGTTGCAGATGAGGCAAAGAGAGTCAAAGACTTGGAGCGATGTGAAATACGAGGCTCAAGACCGATGGAGACTCTCTGTGGACGCCCTCTGCCCCATACAGGGGTTATAGGACGTTAGCCGAGTGAATTCAACATAAGGTGTAAATACTTTAAAACCTTTTCAAAAATGTTTTAACTGAGCGTAGTCGTTGGAAATCCAAATGGATTGCACGAGTGAAGCTATTTGTGTGCTAAGTGCTTTAATGATTTGAGGAAATTCAGCCGCTTCAACTTATCATTAATGCTTTGATCAGTTTCCGCGACTCATCTTTTGATATGAATAAATAACCATTTCTGTGTTTTCGTAAAAAGTACGTAGTTACTTAATATGCGAACGTTAAGACGTATCGCGTGTCCTCGACAAATGGTTCGACACAAAAAATCATTGAAATCTACTAATTACAATATATAGTAGTTTTTTTTTTAAAGACAATTCACACCAATTGACCGAGTCCCATGCTAAGCTGGTGAAGCTTGTGTTATGGGTACTAGGCAACGGATATACATACATATTATAGATAGATAGACATATAAATACATATTTAAACACCCAAGACCTAAGCACAACACCAAATGCTCATCACATCGATGTTCGTCTCAGCCGAGGATCAAACCCGGGACCCATGGATTAACAGTCAGGGGTAGGTACTAACCACTAGACCAATGAGTCGTCAAATATATATATATTGTAAATAGTTTTGTATACAGTTTGTGTTCATCTCTAACAAACAATTTCAAATAAGTCCTTTGAATTATTAAGTTCAATCGTTTATAGATTCCAAAGTTCCGTTATACTGAATGAAAGCCAAATTTTCTTAAACTCATTTATTTATTGTCTATTATTTATAATAACTACATGATGTCTGTCAACAGAGATCAAAAATCAATTTAGTAACTTGAATATTTATGAATTAATAATTTATAATCCATTTTCACCTAAACCATAGGGTGATTGAGCATTTGTAACGAGGTAATAGTTTCCTGGTATCCTGAAAAGAAGAGCACAATATTTATATGTGACGATCATTATCTACTTAATTATTTCTTATGAAAAGGTCTCAAATGTAAGCCACCAGCCATTTACTTTGTTCGTTTTAAACCTTAAAAAAGAACTAAGAATATAATAAATAATAACTAGAATTGTTTTAAATGTGATTTAAAAAAAAACAGTGGCGCTACAACCTTTTTATGACTTACTGCTTATTGCTAAATGATCACGAAATAGGTGATTAGCATGTATCTGACACGCGGCGTCGACTTTTGGGTCTTAAAAATGCATGCCTCTTTCCTAACGATGTTTTTCTTCACCGTACAAGTGAGTGTTAAATGCGCACATAGACAGAAAGTCCATTGGTGCAGCCAGTTTCGAACCTACGACCTCAGGGATAACAATCGAAGCCACTAGGCCAACACTGCACTCCTAAATTTGATCTGCTTTTCCTTACAATTTTAAGATTGAAAAATATAGTACCACCATAAATTAAAGACAAAATTACGCTATTAATTTTGTAAAATGTATAAAAAATAATTACGCATTTTTCTTATATGTCTCAATGGACATAGTGGTGGCGGCGCGTTGGGCGTGAGAATACCGTTTCCAAATTTTAAAATTCCTGGCGTGTGATCCGATGATTGTCCCTGGATGCTTTATTGCGTCAATAAACAACTCCCAACTTCTGTGATGACTGCAGAGGTCTGGAAAAATATTGCATTTAGCGATAGTTTATTTACCAACGGCAGGGCTGATAGGATTAAATTATACACGAATTTTAATTTTAGACTATGATCAAGACGCTCTAACACATTATACATACTAAGACTATCTTTGCATTATTAAAAACTCTTTTCGTTTGAAAGCACATAAGTAATTTATCCATGACAAGGTTAGGAAGAGTTTTTGCGCACGCTTAACCATTAACACAGTTTATATATTTTATTTATACATGGCCAAATCTCAACTAAAAATATTATAAAACTATTATACAATTAAGTATTTTTTATAAAACGAACTGTTCGGGGTTGGGATAAATTATTAAGATATTTAAAGGGATAATTATTTATTTGATGAGCAATGGACTAAACTAGTGGGTGAGATGAGATTGGGATAAGAGTCGCGCCCGGTACGAGGTCTGAATGCCAACTAACTTAAGTGAATATAATAAGATATAATGAAAATGAACACACAAGCAAATCATATTGCATGGTGTCATTTACATTGCAATACTTGTACGGTTGAAAACCGTACACTAACAGAAAACCTTTTGCAATCTAGTAATGTTTTCTAAGTATATTTCTAAATCATAGTATAATACCCCCATACTTCACATAGAGGTCACTCTCCGGCGAATAGTCGAGACATCTATTGAGCTGCGAGAGTAATCTGGGAATGGGAGCTTGTTGACGCTGTACAGTGCGAGTCGAATATACAGCAAATGTTTCCGGCAGCGGTGATAATTGTCCGGAACATACAGGTCCATAATCTTAGCTAAATCCCTACGAAGTTCTAGTGAATCATACCCTTAAATCCAAGAACTAAGTAGGGTAAGGAAGGAAGTTGTATCTTCTTTTATATAGGTTTCTAAGGAACTTCTTTTGCACCCAACAATCATAGATATAGCCATTATCTTCTTTATATATATAATTCTTCTGTGAGTGTGTATGTCACTGAAGAATTGTATATATCTCTCTCAAATGACTGGACCGATTTTGATGAAATTTTTTGTGTGTGTTCAAGGGGATCTGGGAATGGTTTAGATTCATCAGCCCTCCAGATGGCGCTGCAGTCGGTACTTTCATACTTTGCTTTACTAATTGCTTGAAATATCATGCAGGACAACGTCTGTCGGGTCCACTAGTATCTTTATATTGTCATAACATCTTTGAAAATAAAATTAATTCAAGACTCAGCTGTTTAAAGCTTTTGTTTCAATGTAAAGTTCTTTCATTAATGTGACATATTACCGTCAAAATGTTTTCGAATGATTTAAAGAACTTTTGAAGTAAAATGAATTCATAAATTGTGATTACTTTTCATAGTCGAAGCGCCGGTAATCCCCTGGTGCGTTAGGTAATTGGCATGTCATTTCCTCTATTCTAAGTATTTGTTTTAACGTGACTTTAAATTATAATCTATTTGATTTGTATGTAAATATATTAGAATACTGAAACTATTCAAAAAATAATTTATTAAAGGAAAGAAATTATATTATTAGTGTAATAATAAAATGCTATATATTAGTAACCTTATCCAAAAGTCATATTATACGTTATATTAAACGATATTTATTTACGCTATTTAAAAAATATGTCCAGCCGGGAGAGCGCCAGTAGTTGGATTTAGTTCTCTCAATATCAGAGGCGGATCGTGCGAAAGAATAACTCATTATTGGGATCAAGATTGCTGTCGGAATCGCTATTGGAAGTTGCATAGTAAGGAATCTGGTCACTTTAAAATATAAAGTTTCGTATCATTGTAAAAAACACGATAAAATTAAATATCTTTCCTCCAAATTCAATTTTGTTCCCTTTGGAGTACCACTATTGGTGACCCCAGAGCTGGTGATTTCCTCGCTCAACGAATAAGTACCGCAATACAGCGAGGAAATGCTGCCAGCGTTAAAGGTACCTACACTGCCACAGGGACCAAAATTTTTTTATTAAATTTTTAAATTATTTTCATTATTACTATGTAGGTTAAGAAAATTGTAAATACTGTATATTTCATTGTTATGATTACTTATGAAGTCATCATTATATGATAATAATGATATAATGATAATCATCATTATATGAGGTAGGCACTATCATTTTCCTACCAAGTTCCCCCTTGGTTTTAGTTTACGAAGTATCCTTTTTAGGTGCGCAATATATTATATATACTTGGCATTATGACCTGACTGGAGACCTAAAACAGCAACAGTATCCCTATAACTATACTGTTCAAATATATATATGTATATATTGTTCATATCGTGGAAAATTAACCATAGTTAACTACATAAATAAAGTATTATTTAAGCTGTTTTGAATTATGGCTTCGTAGAGTAGTCGCTTCCCAGCAGGGTATTTTGGGAGCATATTTATGGTCTAATATATTGCATAGAACTTGCTACACTATTTGTTAAAATCGAGCAACGGGCTAGGCTATAATGATATTTTAAACATATTTATATATAAATACAGTGAAATCTCTATAACTCGAATGTCATGGGAAATGGCAAAAAATCGAGTTAGCGAGTTTTCGACTTAAATGCTGAAATTTCGACATTTCGGCGCGATTTCTAAGGGTATTTTTCGATTTGTAGACTTGAATAACAATTCAACTTAAGTTTAGAAGTACATATAAATTTTTTATGAACGTGTACAAGACAAAGACAATAGATTAGAAGCCCCGAACCCGAATAGATAATTTGAATTTGTTTGATATTATTTTGGTGAATTCCAAGTAAGACGTCATTATATTTTACTAACTTACGGAGTCTCCGTTTTTTAAATTTAAGTAATAGAGTTAAAATATGTATTATCAATACCTACTTTGTAGGGAAATAACATTTTGTTCGAGTTATAAAGTCTAAATAATTCGAGATATCGCGTATTTAGGGGTTCAGCGGAAGGGAATGTCAATTTTTTTCGAGTTATATAAGTATAATAAAGATTGGAGTTACAGAGATTCCACTGTGTATATAAATTATAGGTACTAATTTATATAAAGAAAATGTCTTTCAAATGTATATTTTGTGCCCTCTGTATAACAAAATTAAACAATGACCACCTCCCGAACAGTCTATCAAAACATCAAAATCGACCGAGAAATAAACCATTAATAACCCGTCCTTTGCTTAGATTTTTAAAAATGTTTGTATTCTTACCCTCTGGTGAAAACACGGAAGATGGTTTGTCTCCACACCCTGGCTGCCTGACGTGTCCTATTCCTTTGTAATTCGGCCAGAAGTCAACAGTTCCGAGTTGCTGCTTTGATCCATATTTGCTTGGGTCTGAATGAATCACGGTAACTAGCTTAGCTGAGCCAGGGTTCAATCGCATGGAAGGAGCTTTATTTTCAAATCCAAGAGCCGCTGGGTCCAATCCAACAATCCTACAATGTGATTAGGTGTTTAGTAACTATTTGATATTTCTTGTTTAGAAGCCATTCTTAAAAGGCCGGCAACGCACTCGTGAGCCCTTTGGCATTGATAGTGTCCATGAGCGGTATCACTAAACATCAGGCTCCAAAAAAAAGCATATTTATAGACGGCAATCTGCGGCTACTATGCATTTAATGACGTCATACATATAGTTTCCGTCCGCTGATTATATTGTTTAAGTATATTGGAAAAACAGTACACCATTCTTTCACCACATTTCTATCTTTTATGAAATTTCACTGGTACTACAACCACTCGCAATATACAATAAACTTATAAAATAAAAAATAAATCAGTGTCGCTACAATTCAGAATCTGTTTCATTTTTAAATCTAATAGGCAAGTAGGTGATCAGCCTCCAGTGCGTGACACACGCCGTCGACTTTTTGGGTCTAAGACATGTCGGTTTCCTCACGATGTTTTCCTTCACCGTTCGAGCAAATGTTAAATGCGCACATAGAAAGAAATCCATTAGTGCACGGCCGGGTATCGAAAATACGACCTCAAGTATGAGAGTCGCACGCTGAAGCCACTAGGCCAACACTGCTCATATACAATAAACTTATTATAATAAATAATAAGATCGCACATCTGTCTCGACATTTTTCATTTTCTCAAAATCAAGTTATTTGCAAGAAAATTAAATTACACACAACCATCACGATTATCAATATAAAATTATTAACCGTAATTTCTATAGTTAAATGTTTCCTAGTATTGTACACTTACCACGGCAAAAGAATTCCATTAAGCCTTAAATTGTTTCCCGCAATTCCAAAGACGTGTGCTCCAAGAGAATGCCCAATTAAATACAGCCTGCTAAAGTCCACGATGCCCGACAGTTTGCCCAGAGCCGCAGCCAATCTTACACCTAACTATACACAGAATTATTATTTATTATTAAATCTAGTTCATATTACTGTGAGTCATAAACTTTTCTATAGAAAAACGTCAAAACTACTCTTCGAAATTCTTCAAACCGTACTATTTTACATTATGTTTTTTATGGTTTTTAATTTATTACAATTTATCTATCGGCGACTTAAAAAGGTAACTTAATTTGCCGGCTTCACACGGCTGGAGCTATAGATATATAGCAACTATATAAGTGTAAATTATTACTATAACTAAATTTGAAAGATCGTACTTATTATTATTATCGTACTTATTAACGTAATTAGTTATGTGTCGATGAATTATATAAAATATAGCCCCTTATTCCCAGCATATTAGTCCAATTGCAGGACTAAAATATATTATATATTTTGAAAATAAATATAGGATATGTTACTCAAGGATAATATTGCATTCTAACGATAAAAGAATTTTGTAATACGGCCAAAATTTTGACTTTATTCATTACGAACAAAAATAAAAATCTTTTCAAAACGTGTCCGATATTACTCCCTATAAGAAAATATGTTAGGTTTTATTATCGTTGAATAAACATTAATAACGTAAGAACTTTAAGAAATATATTCAAAGTATTGACACAAAATTTAACAGCTCTTTGATAACTATAGTTTATACGGGAATGAATTTCCCCTAAAACCTTCTCTCGTAAGCCTGACGCTAAGCTAGGTTTAAAATTTATCTTTTTTAAAAGCAATCATACGCTTGTCCTATTCCAAAATCCTGTTTTGTCCAATTAACTTTGTTTGTCTGCTAACTATTGATTGTTCAATCACTGTGCGATGCGAACGCCATTTTTAATAATACAATTATGTGTTGCCATTCAAAAATATTTCCTAATCAATTAAAAGAAATATATAAATTATGTTAATTTAATTAGGTAAAGGTTCAATTTGGTGACGTCATTAATATCTTTTTCGGACTGATAATGGAATTTTGAAAATTAGATATTATATTTTACGGTTATATTCATTACATATATAGAGACACAGAGTCAGTCCTATGATTCTTGGCTTCTTCTTTGTATTCTGTGCCTGACACATGTTAGTTATTAAGCCTGTTTGTGCGGGTATGCGGACATAGAAAGAAAAATTCAATGACACAGCCGGGGCTCGAATGCCCGACCACAGGCTTGACTTGGCTTGGCATTAAGGTTTAAACTATACGTTTATTAACAGGCTATTAGTCTTAATAAATGTTAATACATTTTAATGAAACACTACAAGGACAAACAAAATTCAGTAAATATCTAACATTTATAGTTTGTCAAAAGGAGACCAATCCTACCGTCTATTTTTATTGCGTCCGTTTTAAGCAAATACAAGGGTCTAGGCTCCGAATATGATTTTCTCCCATTCGGTGTCGAGACCTTTTGTCGGTGGGTCCTTTTAAGGAAATAGCTAAAAGGTTAGTCGACATTACAGGATACTGAACAGCTGGCAGCTACCTCGGACAAAGAATTAGTCTAGATATTCAATGGGGGAACGCTGCCAGTATCTTCGGAACCTTACCTAAAGGGACTTCTTTTATTTTATCACTACAAATAATATAAGAATTGACTTATTGATTGACTTAAAATCAATTTGTATGAAAATAATCTCTGAAAATATTCACCTGCCGAGCATTAGGCACAGCCCAGTTGATATAAGAGCTGGGAATAGTGGACAATGAGTTTGCTGCCAAATGCTCCCAATTGAGAAGTGCTACGTTACTTTCACCTTGTTCCAGATACGCTCTCATTACGCCTAGTACCGCTGGACCGGTCGGGAAACCTGCAGGGCACAATTTTACAGCGATTTTACTACGAAAATTGAAATCGATTCAACTTGTGTCCTTTTGGAATAGTCTTGGTCAATGCGGTACAAGTACACGTGGGCTGATTAATATTTAAGTAAGCACAGTATATGTTTAGTGAAAAATATATTACGGTATACAGTAGTATAGCTATAGCTTTGTTATTGAGTAAGCCAACGAATGTCCTAATAAATCATTGACCGAAATTTTTTTCGCGTTAGGTTCATTTTCACATGTAACAAGAGTTTTAGATTTTCCGCCAGTTCACAAAAACAAATGACAAATGACTGCATTAGGTTACCAAAGAGTTCTAAAATTGAAAAAGTTAATGGTTTTCTTATGTATACCTCTATAATGAAACATACCTACGAGTACATCGATTCAAATGTCTTACTAATACGTATACAGATTCAGCGATATACACAAATAAAACGCTCATTGTAATGAGAAGCAATAACTTACATACTATGGGCAAATTTTGAATTTGGAATAATTCGTAGCTTTAAACGACCAATAACAATAACATGTATACAGCAAACTCCAAAATCCAAAATTCTAAATCTATATGTCGGATCAGCTGCTAGTATATATAAATAAAAATAATCAAAGAAAGAAAAAGGGTTTTAAGTACTGGTTTATTATCATTACTAAATAGCAAAATAACTCCTATATTTGTATCGAATTAAGATCAACCCATTCACACTGACACAACGCACTTGTAAGCCGCGTTGCAAGCGCCCATGATAGGTGATCTTCTATTCTACAATACCTTGTCATGTACTACTTGCTTACTTATAAAATTATATTTACCTGTAAAACCATGGCAGAAAATAATTGTACTCCTAGTAGAGTTGTACCAGGATGAATTAAACATATTTTGCAACGAAATTAACGGTATTTCTTCAAAGTCATCGATCGTTCTGAAAAACCAAGTAACTATATTATCATATACCAGTTATTGCTAAGTAGGTTTATGACGTAGTATTTTTTCGGAATTTGCAAAATATTTGCCATAGACCAGTTAAACACTAACATAGGTTTAGCAGAATTGATAATAAGTCCTTGTCTTTGGCATGGCAATCTTTATTTACAAATTACTGCTGTTTAACGCCTAGTTTGGGGTTCGCCTAGTGGTTCACCCATGGCGTCTTATTGGGGCTAAATCAAGACTACTATGTATAGGTAGATAAATCCACATTATTTATCTACCTATACATAGTATACACGTACGAGTAGGTACTACGTATATAAACTAAATAAATAAATAATAAATAAATACATAAACCCATATCAGAAAAATTGCTAAACCCATTATGATGAAACGTAGATTTTCCATGTATCTAAAGAATCATTGCGTTGTTTTTTAGGTCCGACCGTCAATAAAATTTAAATATAGTTTCAAGAGCTCTTAACCATTTTTTCTACTGAGGTTGTGACTTGGGAATTAAAATATGGACCTTAGTTACCCAGTAATTAAAACAAATAATTGAAAATACACGTGCTTGGAAGCATAAATCTTAATACTCAAATATATATATTATCTTAATACTCAAAAACTCGGAAAAGTTAAAATGATTACCTGTAAAACCTTATTTTAGCGTCTTTATCTTCGCCGTCCGCGGCCGAACCCACAACTAAAAAGAAAACAGCACATTAGCAACTTTCGGTTTAATTTTTAATACTCCAAATTTGTATTAAATATTGTTTATTTTAAATATTGCGAAACAGATCGAATGTTTCATTCTCAAAGAATTTATTTATATCTTATTTCTTTTTCATGTCGCATTTAAGAAAGTTGTAAAACTGGAAATAAACCCGTTACATTTTGGTTTTAAGTCATAGTATAGAAGAATATCGTGTCTACACTTTTTTCTTTCAAACTACTCAATAGATTTTAATGCAGTAGTCAATATATAAATTAAATAAAACCTTGTCATATTTTCGTATAATAATTTCAACGTGGTAAAAAACAAATTCGCTTCTATATATTATTTAATATCTTTTACTTAGTTATAGACTTTTCATATTATTAGTGACCTATGTAAAAGCGAGGACAAACGCTAGTTTTAATATATTTGATTATTACTTACCAATTAATAGCGAAAATACAAACGCAACCACACTGCTGACCATTTTGCGATTTTTTGTTGGAATTCGTGTTTCCATAAGTTTATATAGGGGCTGATAGCGTTGTGTCCTTATGTTAGTCTCCTTGACACCGCCGAATTATCTTTATTTGTTTAGGATTTGACATTATTCAATTCGTACTAATCTACAGCGCATTTTATTACCTGATAACTGGGTTGAAGTAGACGCAGAGTCTAGATGACCTTTGCCAAATTTGTAAAAGAAAATACAATTTAAATTTCACAGAAAAAATAATTATTAGGAGATTTCTGGATGGATTCAGACGTAATATTTAGCTATCTATAATATAAAAATTAATCGCAAAATGTGTTGGTAAGCGCATAACTCAACAACGCCTGGACCAATTTGGCCAATTATTTTTTTATAATATTCTTTGAAGTACGAGGATGGTTCTTACGGAGAGAAAAATTAAAAAAAATTGTGTGGAAAAAGTCTAAAAACAACACTTTTCTATATTCCCATACAAAATATTCGTAATAATACTTAAAAGTCAATTTGAACTTTAATACCATACCATAAAGTTCAAGTGTTAGTGGAGGGGTTCCGGGAAGGTAAATTTTTATTTTTTGACATAATGTATTTGTTGTCTTATCAACTTTTTTTTTTATCTTACTAGCTAGACCGGTGTCCCGAATAGTAGAATAAGTATTTAAAAAAAATAAAGAATCGACTGTTAGGCGGTACGATGTTCGCCAGGCCAGCTAGTTTAAGATATATTTTTATTATATACTAGCTGGCCTGGCGAACATCGTACTGCCTAACAGAAATACTTATTCTGCTATTCGGGACACGGGTCTAGCTAAGATAAAAAAAAGAAAGTTGATAAGACAAGACTTTTTCACTCAATTTTTTTAATTTTTCTCTCCGTAAGAACCATCCTCGTACTTCAAAGAATATTATTTAAAAAAAATTGGCCAAATCGGTCAAACCGTTTTCATGTTATGTCGTGACAACGGAAAACGGGTTTCATTTTTATATATATAGATGTGTGTTATTTTTACTTCTTCAGGCGCGCTCTTCATTTCTGAAGGTCGTGTTAGTGGAGCCGCACAACATCCTCCACTCCTCTCTGGCTTCGGCAAACCTCTGTGACAGTAAGACCTGTTTACTTGATCAGTCCAGTCGCTCTGAGATCTAAATCGGGTGCCCTCCTCTACCAGTCACGATAAGTTTTTCTATATTTTCTGTCTAAAAAAACTCAGGGTAACCAAGTGTCGGAAACCGAATTTTTACCTATAAACGTCTTAGTTCCTTTCTGATGTTAGTATTGTCCAAGTTTCTGCGCCGTAGAGGATAATAAATACCAGAGTCTGAAATGTTCCGGTCCTTCCATAAACGCAGCAACTTTTTACTATATTACTAACAAATTTGTTTCTTCACTAGCGGCGAAACTTCCCCATTGCAGTTTTAATACTTAGTGATTAGCCAATCCCTTTAAATCTTTTATTGTTTTGACGGGGATCGCAAGCAATCGTGTCTTCAAGCTATGATGGCAATGGGCATAAAGCAGGTGTTATTAAATAAAACAAATATTCGACTCTGTTTCATTTGTTGTTTTTTAGGAATAGCATTTGTAAATAGGCAAAATATTAATTAAAGTAACTTTTGTATACTTATTAACTTACTTCTACATACAATACTACTTATGATTATTTCAGAATACAGACAGCTCAAACAGCTCGACCTCAGGTCTAGATTTTATTGCTATGTCCTATCTTAAAATTGTTAATTATTAAGTTATAGATACATTTAGCTAATAAGATAATTTTATTATGTATGGGCTAATATTTCATAGTACGTTAACAAGCTCGTAATATTTACTAATGAAGTAAATACGCTGCCATTAAGCCAGTTTTGTTGAGAAATGTGTATATTTAAGAGCAATATAACAAACAATTGAATGCCGATTATTTTTGGAAGCTACATAATATATTATTACTAGCTGACCTGGCAAACGTCGTTTTGCCATGTATATCGTTTGTAATAAAAAATAGGGGTTGATTGTAGAGGGGTGAAAATTAGGAGTATCATAAAAAAATAAAATATTTATCTAAAAATTTAAAAAAAAAATAGGGGTGGACTACCCTTAACATTTAGGGGGATGAAAAATAGATGTTGTCCGATTCTGAGACATACCCAATATGCACACAAAATTTCATGAGAATCGGTCAAGCCGTTTCGGAGGAGTTTAACTACAAACACCGCGACACGAGAATTTTATATATTAGAAGTATATTTTGGAATGAAACTTTGCTATTATAAATTATACTGTAGTATAGTAAAATGTAATTGCTTTTGAATTAGGAAGCGCTATAGTGGCGTGTTGTAGGTCTTAGTTGGATATTAAAAACCATTTTGTGAAATTTTACGTGACCTTAGTAATCAAAGTTGCCAACGAAGTACATAACTCTAGTGGCTTCAGTATGGAAATATTGATATATCTAACTCCTGTGCGTAGCGGTAGTTTGACAGCAATTGAATTCATTTTCTGCCGATGAATATTGTTTAAATCTACGAAAAATATACACTTGGTTTATAATTGCGGGAAAGAGGGGCCCGTAATTGGTATAGCTCTTCAATCTAATACAAAGAAACCCGTTTAGAAAAGAGCCTTATGCGTCCTTTTCACTATTTTGAAAGACGCGGACAGAATTTCTATTTCTTTGCAAACGTAATTTATTTGGCTTTTCAATTACCTTAAAGTACAATGTTATTTGGACTCTACCTTTCCCAGGTTCTCTAAAACTCAATTCTGTTTGAATAGGGACACAATATAAAACGTCGTGTACGGGTCGACGTTTATTTCATGAAATGGTTTAACATATGATTAAATATTGATTGAAGCAGATGAATTAGTATTTTAAGTAATTAATCTTAATATATATATTTCTTGTGTGCGTGTGTATGTGACTGAACTCCTCCTAAACGACTGGACCGATTTTGATGAAATTTTTTGTGTGTGTTCAAGGGGATCTGGGAATGGTTTAGATTCACAAATCAGCCCGCCAGATGTTAAGGGTAGTCCACCCCTAATTTTTATTTTTTTATTAATAGATAAAATTTTATTTTTTATTTTTTTTATGTTACAGAATTAAAAAATACATACAACCCCTAATTTTCAACCCTCTACGATCAACCCCTATTTTTTCATTATAAATGATATACATGGCAAAACGACGTTTGCCGGATCGGCTAGTATCTTATAATTCTGTTAATTTATAAACCAACGAACTTTTTTATATGAATTCATAATCATCTATATCTTTGATTAAAAATTCTCATATTTATTCATCAAAACAAAAAGCGAAATATGAGCGGTGCGCCGTGGTTAATACGAAATGCTGAAGTCCATGAATATTTGGGAAGTGCCAGTATCGAGGAAGACATTAAAAGATCAACCGTGCGATACAAAATGAGACTTCAGCAACACGTCAACCCCCTAGCTTCGGGCCTCTTGGAAACGACGGACAGTGTGTATCGGCTGAAAAGGGCAAAACTTGCCGCAGTCTGACAGTTTACGAATTACGGAGGGAATAAAAAAAATATTGGTTGTTTGTAAAGTAGGTTTACGATCGAGATGTTTACGTGATAACGTCTTATTGGTGATATAAGTTTTTGGGAAGTAAGGAATTAATGAAGATAACAATTTTTTCAAATTTTAAATTACATCTATCGTTTTATTCACACTTTTGATGATAAATTTCGGGTGTAAAATGACAAGTTTACTTATTCGACTATGATATACATTTTTCTTCATACATTCACGGAATGACTGGCAGCGCTCGAGATGAGACGGGAGATCGGTCCGTCTCTCTCTCGTTATACCTGCGATCGCGCTCGTGAGGTTTTGGTGTGACACAAGTTTCTGAACATGTCACCCGACTAAAACGATTTTAAAGACGTTATCACGTCAAAATATTGGATTTTCGTTCCCTAATTGCCATTATTTCTGATAAAATCTGATAAAAGCCCTGAGGCTGATTGCAGATGGATTAAAAAATAAAAAAAATATATATATTCAATATTAATAAATAGGAAGTTTTAACTATACAGTCGCTGACTGGTAAAGTGTGTTTACATTTTTATTACACACAGTGCAATTAGTATTAATTTGTATACTTGTTTATTTATCTATACATAAATCTTGCATGGGTTAATAATAGTTCAACCGGTCAACTCTTGCGCAGGACGCCCGCGTCGGCACGCGGACGTAATAATTAGAATAATTGTCCTAATTGATAAATTACTGTCAATGACTTCCATCCTTCAGTAGTAAATTCTGAATGGAAACGGAATTTATACGAACCTAGGCCTAATGTACTTTTAGTTAAGTATATTTTGTCACTTCAATCAATACTAATTTGAGGCTTGCAATACTTTTGAATAGAGGATATTTCATAATATATCTTGGCTGAAAATACATATTCTTATTTTGTCGATAAGTTTCGTAGCCACGAAACATGAGTCCACGTTCTATAGATACGTTTTTTTATACATTTCATTTTGTAACTAATAATCTAAAGAATTAGTGGCGCTACAACCTTTTTAGGTCTTGGTCTCAGATTAATGTATCTGTATCGTGATCATTTGTTTTTCTTATAGGTAGGTTGGATCAGCTTTCTATGTCTGCCATACGTTGACTTTTTGAATGTAAGGCATACCAGTTACCTCACGATGTTTTCCTTCACCGTACGACAGGTACGGTGAGACAAAAATTCCATATTGATGCACAGCCGAGGTTCGAACCTACGATCTCAGGGAAAAAAGCCACTTACTTAATAAATTCTTATAATTTACGGCGATGAATAAAACAAATCGTCACATTGTAATATTATTATTTAATCCTTCATAATAGATACTCTCCTAATCATGAAATTATTTGGAATGGTAAAACTATTTATACATAGCTTAAAAATAAATAAACTTGACAGTTGACAAGCACATGACATGCAAACGAAAGCAAAGAGAGAAGCTGACCGACTGCCTCTTTGGTTCATTGTTTTATCAAAAATCTTAAATAAATATAGCCTACATTGTGAAAATCAGTACTACACATCCGTAAACTACTTACATCTATTTCTCAATCATTATTTGTACATGAAAATAAAAACAATTCCAACAACCAAGATAAACTATCATAATAATATACAATAATGGACACACAATACGAAATCCTAAACGTAATAACATTGCCACAATATATGAGCACGGCGTATTGCATATTCCATTATCTTAACATAACATCATTAACAATTTTAAACGATATTGCACCAATAAATAGAAGAGATGTACGAGAGCAAAGATAAATAAGACTAGAAGTGTTTAATATAATGGAAGAAAGAGTCGAGAGAAGATTTAATAGTAATTAATATAACTGTTACAAATGGTTGATTAAATGCCTTAAGACAATAAAGTCATACCGTCTACTGTGGATAATATAAGTTTAATCGAACGAATTTTAATTGTCGCGTGTCTCTTTCTCTTAAATTGTTTTCACGATATGATAAAGAGGGACAGATAAGTTGTACGATACAGAGATTTTATAAATATGGGAATTAATTGTAGTTGTTTAATTCATATCAGCAAGTTACTCGATATTAAAGTACTACATATATCAAACAACAAATATCTTTAGCGAATATATTACGTTATTTACTTAACTCGACTTGTTAACATTTTTTTTATAGAACCGGGGGCAAACGGGCAGGAGGCTCATCTGATGTCAAGTTATACCGCCGCCGCCGCTCAATGCCAGAGGGCTCGCGAGTGCGTTGCCGGCCTTTTAAGAATTGGTACGCTCTAAGGACCCTATTATTTATTATAAGTACGTCGAATTGATTTAGAAACACTTTCGTGGGCAGCTGGTTTCACATAATAGGAAATAAGGAAAATAAATAAATAAATAATGTGGTGCGCGGGAAAAACTGCCAGACGGACGGACGTCGAGTGGAATTTCGTATTCTGTCTCGACTCCAATGATGAAATTCAGTTCAGTTTACATGTCTCAGATTGACCACAATTGCTATTAGGCACTCGTCTAGTTAAATACATAATGTAATAAATATGCGTTTATTACCAATATTTGTAGTACTCGCGTTTACCAAATATTAAACAAACAAGGTTTACTTTCATTAGATCGAAGCTCTATACGCGACAATTATCGATTAAACTTGTAAAATATGCTTCTAGAAAGCGCGTTATTAATATCGGTGGAATACGGACTATATTGGATCACTCTTAAATCACTTACTGATTCACAATAATTGTCTTAAGGTTTTATTAATATGCATGCAAATACACGTCCCAGAAAATGCAGACCAAATGAAACTAAAACGTCTTATTGGTGCAATGAGACGATTTTATATCAAAACGTACCGATCAATATATATATGTGAGAAAGCATTGAAACATTAAAATATAGCCTTTCACAACTAAAGTTCCAGCTTAGGGAATCAACCCGTAACACTAAACAATCGCAATCTGACGGCGAACATAAATCACCAATAGTTCGATAAAAAAACGTTTAAGCATTTCCATATTTCAATAAATCCAGTGATAATCCGGCAAGAAATTTTCCCTCAATTTCCCTTCAGACATTCAATAGACAACGTTGGTCTATGTATTTAAGTATTCATTGATCACAATCCTCAAACTGTTCACCTAAACATTAGTTAGGTTCAAAAACATATCATACGTGAGTAAAGTAGACTTTCCAAACGAATCAGTCTCTCCGTGGTTATGGTCCTTCGAGCCGGGTAATAACGGTTCAGTAATGACCTTCGTCGTATATATAGATGGCCTCTCCGGCGGCTTCCTTAAGTGGCGGGGGCGGGGGAGGGAAGTCCAAGTCACCTGGCCGGAAAAGTTTAGACGCGTTAGGGGCGGGGGACGCGGGGGCAGGGGAGCCTTCCCCGCGTCGCTTCACGCCACTGGATGTCGACGAACGAAAAGATGATTTGCGTGCCAGTCTGCCGAAAGAAAGAAATATAAAATTAGTAAATATATCATAGAAAAAAAACTAATATTTGTATAGTAAACTCTATCGCAGTTATAATCGCACGTAACGTTAAACATAGAATAGCAAAATGATCTAAATTCCTTTTTCAATGATATAAGTGATTTGTTTTTAGTATTTAGAAGTTTAAATACATCTTTATATAAGTGACAAAATCCTTTTGTAACAAAACGTTATTCAAGACGTTTCCCTGGAGAAAGTTACAAGTAAATGAAAGGCGGTTTTAGTATATATTATAGTATAGTTGACAGTTTTGAAATACGATAATAAAACAGACGTTAGAATAGTCAATAATTCATGCATCAGCCGTACCTGGAAGCCATCTCCTCAGGCGTCTCCTCTATCTCCAGCACCCAACTGACAGAGTCGTGTTTCTCCACAACTCCTTTGACAGCGGGCAACGGAGGCGTTAAGGGCGAGGGGGAACCAGAAGGGGAGGCGGGGGGAGACGCGGGAGGGGATGAGTCCCCGGACGAACAAGTGTGGGGACGAGACCCACTGCGCTCTACGTACGCACCGCCCGCTAGCAGAGAGACCACCTGAAAGGGAAAATATTTTATAAAAATTTATTAGCACTCACACCATTTTAATTTGTTTTCTTATTAATATGTGTTGGCTGTGTCATTAGTAGAGGTATTTTATGTTTTATCTACTAAAATCTTATGCACGAACAATATATTACACTAAATCTGGGCAAGTTTCGTGCCGAGAAATAAATAATAAAAAATAAAAATAAATAAAATTTAAAGGTATTTTTACGCCTCTGTGACACCATATCAAATTTACCTAATTTAATATGCATTTTGTGTTTTATAACAATATGAGTAACTTGATTTAAGATATCAGGAATCACAGAGATGCACTATAGCTGCAAATAACTGAAAATATAATTTTAGCAGTTTTCGAGTTTTAATATATAAATTGATGTTTGCTCTGTAATTTCCGATATGAATTCGATTTATTGTAAAGATCAAAACAGGGACAGAAATATGGAAACATATTATGTTGGTACACTAAAACTTTGCTGTCCCTTGGAGAAAGTGATGTTCTCAGCTTTTGCTACATCACGAAATAACGATGATAAGTTATCGCCCCCGAGGGCACGCTATAGGATCACTTCGGTAAAAATAAATTCAAAAAAGAAGAACAAACAAAAATAACCTTAATATCTATTGGACTATCGCTAAGAAAAGTCAAAGAATAACAAGGTACACTGCCACAGGGGCAAAACTATTTAAATTTGTTTTAATTTTGTATTTATACTTAAATCATACCTGTGACTTCTGTCGAAGTTTGTATCTGAGCTCTTCGTTGTGGGCCAGAAGACGCGCGGCGTGGTCCCGATCACGAGCAGCGACTTCTCTTAAGCGGCGATTGTCGTCTCTAAGGCGATCGACTTCTCGCTGCCTGGCAGCGCCACGCTCGCGTAATTCCTCTGCAGCTTGACGGGCACTGCCCGCGTCACGCTCGGCGGCGGCACGCCGTTCGCGCTCTGCTGCTAGCTCACTGCGAGAATCCCGCAGTGATGCGACCTCTGCTTGCTTTAGTTCTACCACCGAGCGTAGAGACCGAACCTGTGGTACATACAAACTGACTTCAGAAAAGAACGGTGACCTATGACATAATTTGGTTGCAATTGAATATGCTGAAACGTGTGTGCTTATTTCTTAAGCATCATTGTCCATATACTTTGAAATCTAAACATCATATTACATCAAAATCGGTTTAGTAGTTTTTAATTATGGGATGGATTTTATTAAAAGATTTATCTTATAGCAATTATCAAGTCAGTAGATCAAAACGAAAAACTTCGCTGTTTTGCTGATAATTTTTTTTAAAGAACTTACTGATAAGATATCAATGTGAAACCTTACCTCTGCGGCTAATTCAGTAGCGTCCTTGCTCAATTCCTCGTTAGCCTGTATCCTCAGCTCACACTCTTCAGCCTCCCAGCAGATGGGGTCACAAGCCGCGTCACAGGTATATTTCTTCCCTGTTTCCCCAGAGGCATACGGAGTGCCCGGCCCCTGATCGACATCTTCTCGCACTGCAGCGAGCTGGGCACGTAGTGTACGCTCAATCTCACTGTGGGCATGTAGCCTCGTCCTACTCTCTGCTACCTCATGTTTTAGGGAATCAATAGTGTCCTGAAAATGTTATTTTATATATCAATATTTTGAATATCAAAATTCGGCGCATATTAACGTACGCACTATTAAGATATAATAACGGAAACTCCTTTGTAATACAAAATTTGTCCAAGGTCCTTAAAAAGTTAGCTCCCTACAAAGGCTGGACGGTGGTCGATTCTATTGTAGGAGTACGGTGTGTGTTGTTTACATACAATTACTGAAGAAAATGTAGAACATTTTTGTTACGATTTTTAGTTGTTATTTGAATTGTTTGTTATAATTTGTATGGCTACATAGGGTAATTCTTAGGAATTATAAGGGTTCTGTCATAGTATTGTCTTTTATTGACATAACTTAAAATTAATTAATTTAAAATTATGTAAAATTATATAAAATATTGTAAATTTTCAATAAACGATAACTTTAAATCCGTCAAAAAAGTGTTTTTCTAGGGTTCTGTCAAATTATAGGCTACAATAGGACTTTACAATACTCAGAAATCCTTGAACACCTATCTATCGTTCGCTAGGACGATAACTTATAACAAATAATGAACTATAAGCCGCTGTTTTTTGCGTATTTACAGTAATACTCGTAAATATTTACGAAAATTCTTGAGTCAATTTAAACCTATTTTTCTTTAAACAATAAAACTAACCTTCAGTCCTTTAACGTCGTTGGCCAAGGCCGAGACCTCTTCTATATGTGTGGCTTGTAAACGAGCGTTCGCCTCTTCCTTTGAAGATACTTCCATCTCTAGCTCTGAGATCTTGCTCAGGCATTCTGCGACTATATAAATAAATATTTTATTAATTTTTTACTCCTTTTATTATAAATGGGTAATTTAAAACTAACCTAATTTACTAAAAAGGATATTTAATATACGAAACTGTCCAATAACACTACTTACAGTCTCTATTAAGGGGAAGACCCTCTGTTCCCGACTATTTTTTCCACATTTTTAGGAATAACGTGCACTGACACTAATTTATACTCCATGATATTATTATTTATGTGTAAAATAACTTAGCTAACATAACTGCTATTAAGCATACCATTAAACAAATAATAAAAATATAATTATTATTATTTGAAATTAGTATTTTCTTTAACATAAATTTAAATGGCAGCTTGTTCAAAGTCTTAACATTTAAGACATTTTGTTCAGTATTAAGTCATTATACATACTGGTGTCGAGGTCCTTTTGCGCACGCTGCTGTCTGTCGCGGTCGGCGCGAGCAGCACTGCTGCGTTCTGCCGCTGCCACGCCACGCCACCGCTCGGCTTCTACCCGCCATGAGCTGCCGTTTAGTGCATCCAGCTGCAATCATTGTTACTTATAAAAATCACCCCTATAGACCAATTCTCGCAAGTTGAAAGAAGTGAGTTACCCCTTATACAAAAAAAACACGTGTACACGCGTTAGAAGTTATACTTCTTTGGCGTAACAAGATAAAAATCTTTTTAATTTTATTTCTTTCACCTTATTCTACGTTTGTAGAAAACTACACTTACAGTAGAAAAAAAGGTATTTAATACATTGAAAGTTTTATATTTAGTTAAATAAAGTTTAAATAAATATCACGAAAAATTTAAGTTAAAAATTAAAGAAATGGACAATTTTTATTTTAAAATGTTGACTATGCTAACTTCAGGGTTTCGGTATTTATGACGGTGTGCGCGCATCGTAAAAATTTACTCACATCATTTTCCCCTAACGCGCCAAAATAAGTATAACTTCAAAAACCTCACGTTTTGAAATTCTATGCAAGATATGAATAAAAGTGTATGTAAACGCCATAGTACTCACTCGGAACACTAAGTATTGCACCAATACACCAAGGGCTTCGACACCTTTTGCGGCGTGAGCCAAAGCGTCTGCTTGTTCCGTGGAGGCAGCAGTTAGCGGGATGAGGGGGGCTGGCGCAGGCGCAGGCTGCGGGGCGGGCGGCGATCTGGCAGCTTGCTGCGGCGTCTGCGCCCGCTTGCCTCGTGGCCCTACCGCTGTCGCTACTCGCGGTGGTTCTATAAATAAATTAATATCATATTTAATTTTCTTTTTACCATACTGTCAGACGTACAATAATGTTTTGTGGTAAGACGATATCCTAGACCAATTTGGTTTATTTAGATACACAGAACAAATAAAAAAATACTCCTTGACATTCGTTAGTTGATTATGTCTACTATAAATAGGAGCACATATAAATATATTAAAACGTTCAACAATAGTGAAATATCACTGAACAGTGAACACGTTTGACAAGTCAGGTTCTTACAATCCTAATGATAATTATACCCGTAAAAAAAATTGTCTGACAAAAAAAATCGTGTCACTGAAACGATTTTTTTTTGTCAAACTAATGTAATATTATGTACTCTATTACGTGCATTGGACTAAAGATGCTGACCAATCTTTCGTTATCACCCCCTGATTCTTTTTTTATAATATTCCTTGAAGTACGAGGATGATTCTTACGGAGAGAAAAATTAAAAAAAATTGAGTGAAAAGTCTAAAAACAACACTTTTCTATATTCCCATACAAAATATTCGTAATAATACTTAAAAGTCAATTTGAACTTTAATACCATATCATAAAGTTCAAATATTAGTGGAGGAGTTCCGGAAAGGTGAATTTTTATTTTTTGACATAATGTATGTATTTGTTGTCTTATCAACTTTCTTTTTTTTTATCTTAGCTAGACCGGTGTCCCGAATAGCAGAATAAGTATTTAAAAAACATAAAGAATCGACTGTTAGGCGCTACGATGTTCGCCAGGCCAGCTAGTATATTATATATCTCTCAAAAAGTATTTGATCATTATTTAACAACAACTATTTCCTCCGTTTGTTTTTAATTACACAATATATTTCACACGGTACAAAGACAATAGAAAACAATACAACAGAACGTATTTCATTGTTGATCTTATCGCGTCAGAAGTAGAGTGTTGTGAATCTTTATACGTCTCTTATCAAGCTGATCTCACGTTAATGATGGGATGGGCCAATGGGGCAACACGAGAGATGTTAAATGATACCATACAATTTCACTTTGGTGTTTCACACTTGAAAATATAGATCATTTTATACAAGATTCAGAGACTAAAACATATTTGAATCCGAACTGTATAGTTTTATTATTTACGTTTTTATCAAAGCAAGTTGGTTCGCCAATGTTGACAAAAATTCTCTAAAAATAGTTTAACTATTAAACAAATATTGTTATGTTTAGGATAAGATTGCAGTCCTTATTTTAGTGATTTCATAGTTTCCTCTGAGTAATAGATGCACTGTACAAAAGTTTCTTTTTTTAGGATACCCTGTATCCGGGGGGCAAACGAGCCTACGGGACGCCCAAAATGGCCAGTCATCGCAACCATTTAGGCGTTGCCGGCCTTTAAAATCTTAATAATATTACCCATTCGTATTAACTCATGTCAATCGAAGACATTGGATTTTGTTATATAGTTCGCACTTTCGATTAGGTCTGTGTGTGTGTCTGTGTTACCCTTAAACTTATGTAACACATAAACGATATTAGAGATTTTAATAAATTATGTATAGCCCAATTAAAATAACGAAAGTAGTCGTCGTCTAGACGTATTACATAACCAGTATTGGAAGAATTACAAACTCTATCTAGGAAACGAAACATGTATGATAATGAATAACGGGTACGAGAATGTGGGATCAGTCTATTTATGGCCAAAACGGACGTTACATTTAAGGTACAAGTAGAATCTAGTGGGTTGAAAGTATTCGTATTATTATTCGTAAATAGTTTTTCGATTTCACTTCGGTTACGTCGCAAGGGCCCGTAATAAATTACGCGTGCCCTAGTAAAATTTAACTGTATTCTTTAACGAATAGGTAGCTTATTTTTAGTTAGTTAATTTTTTAGTTTAGCTCATTTTTTAGTTTACCTCATGTTTTAGTTTAGCGAATTTTTTAGTTTACCTCATGTTTTAGTTTAGCGATTTTTTTAGTCAGCTATTTTTTTAGTTTAGCAAATTTTTTAGTTTAGCTCATTTTTTAGTTTAGCTCATTTTTTAGTCAGCTATTTTTTTAGTTTAGCAAATTTTTTAGTTTAGCTCATTTTTTAGTTTAGCTTATTTTTTAGTTTAGCTCATTTTTTAGTCAGCTATTTCTTAGTTTAGCAAATTTTTTAGTTTAGCTCATTTTTTAGTCAGCTATTTTTTTAGTTTAGCAAATTTTTTAGTTTAGCTCATTTTTTAGTTTAGCTCATTTTTTAGTTTAGCTCATTTTTTAGTTTACCTCATGTTTTAGTTTAGCGATTTTTTTATTTTAGCTCATTTTTTAGTTTAGCTCATTTTTTAGCTAGGTAGCTCATTTTTTAGTTTAGCTCATTTTAGTTTAGCTCAGTTTAGTTTAGCTTATCAGTCCGTTTGTTTGAATCCGTCCGTTTGTTGGAATCTAAGGTCTGAAATGTTTTTTGTGTGTGTTGGACAGTCCTTTTACCGATAAAGGCTATATAAACCGAAATAACGTAAAGGAAACTACGGTCTCAGCTAATATATATAGTACAAAAAACATTTACATAAATGCCCACATAGAAAGGGTCAACGACCGGGGTTTGAAAGTTCAGGGACAAAAGTCACACCCTCAAGCCACGAGGCTCACACTGCATGCATATGTAGAACAATGATGAATGAAACAAATTCAGAAATCCGAATTAATTACCCTTGTTACTGATTCATAACTATTAGCTAAACTTAAAAAGCCCTACCACAGAGTCTTTATAAAAATAGACAGTTTCCCACGCGCTCCATTGACTATCCTAGTTGATGTTCTGCACCATTTACCAACATCCTATTTCCGTCAACATACTAAATGAAGCAAACGTCATTCCGACAAATTTTATTTATTTTGACAGTTTTAATTAATTATTACATATAAAGCGTGTTGTAAGATTTATTATAATAATGGTTTTTTTATCTTTAGCGTAAGTTTTATTTAATAAGAATTAAAACAATTAAGCATATTTAGAGACAGTTAACATTAAGTTGGCATATTTCAAAAACTGTGGTAAAAAGAAAGTGGCCATAGATTAAATTATTGGTTGGTAATAAGGGGTTTCTACCATTCTTAATACACAAAAACGTAAATATTTTGTTTAAAAAAATAACGAAAGACAACGATATATTTGTCAATTTAATAAGGATTTGTATTTTAAAGATATAAATATGTATGAGCAGTTTTATTGTGAGTTAAGTGAACCCTCTGGACTCAGTAGGGCAGTCTGTGTGTGGGCAGCAATTTGGAGCACGGCATTGTTGAGTTATCAAATTAACAAGGACATAAGGATGTGCAAATCTAGCGTTATAAATCTAAATTATTAGAAAGTATGAAGTAATCAAACAAAAAGGATATTTTTTTTTATTGAGGTAGCCCTTATTCCTGCAGAAATTTTCTTGATTTTGCATGCTGTATGACAGTCAAATTAATATCACTGTCAATCTTAACGAAATTATTTAAATATCAACTTTTGTTAACCATTATAATCTTCATTTATTTCACTCAAATTACGCTTGAACTGTAAAACTGTTTTTAGCAACCTAAAAAAGATCAGATCTTGTTTTCTTACTGATGCTAAAATTACTTGCACTAAACAATAATCTAAGACATGTTCATAAATAAATTCTTCTTCTGTTATGTTTGTATACCGAGCGGTTACAACGGTTAAACACCATATAGTGTTACGTACCAATAACTAAATTTGTTACGCAAATAGTTACGCAACAACCCTAACTTTGTCCAGCAAACCCACACCGGTACTTTCGGCAATTTATCTTGACCTGTGTTATTACTGTCATGATTTATTTGAAAAAATGTATTTTCTATTATCCCATAATTTACGAAGCTTGTTATTGCGTAGGTTGTTTTCATAGCAGTCATAATATCTAATAGAATTTCTTTATGATTTAAAGGTAGGGAATCATACATTCAAATAGCACATATATTATGTCATCCCCCTGAGGAATACTCAATGCATTTGTATGCGCACATATCTGTTCTTTACGATAATATATATAAGCCGTTCAATTAACTGCCTAGCCTCTTAACTAAACAGCGCCGTTTAACTAGCGGCCTTAAAGATAATCAGACAGATGATCAAACAGCTAGGCAAAATACATGGATCGATGACGTTTCTTTACTTGCCTAGCCTGTTCACTGATAATTTAAATTTAGTTCCACTTTCTGCTACTCTCAAACTCGAAACGAAACGCTTCAAACTACCAATATAGTGTCGGCAAGCCACAACTTTTATGGTGTTTTCCAAAGTTTAATGAAAAACAACAAGTACAATGGAAGAGTGTAGTGACAATAATAATGTGAATTTAGCTGTGACTGACTCAAGCAATTAAATTTTTAAAGTATTTCTTTCAGGTGTGTCACCTTTTTTATTTCTATCACACGTTCACTCTATCATACGAATGGCCTAAGCATTAGCCAACCAGTTTATTAAATATTGTTACAAAGGCTACGGCTGATTATCTTTCAGACCGCTAGTTAAACGGCGCTGTTTAGTTAAGAGGCTAGGCTGTTAAATGATCGGCTTATTAAGCAAGTTGGCTGCGACATATACATGGTCAGACTCAATGGCCTCCTAGGCCTAGCCTGTCCGAATTGGCCTGATGAAAGTTATTAATTAATACACTACAACAACCCGTCGTCTTGGCTTCATGGGTTGTTCGACTGTCAGCGAAGTGTATGCATAAGTAAATGTGTATCTCTTAATTGTATTAAGATCACATAAACATATTAATAATAGGAAACCTTACAACGCTAAGACGTGCAACGAACTCGAATGTCAGTAAATATTAAATACCGTTTAATACAATTTAGTATAAAATACTATAGTATCTCCTACTCTACGCACTTTATCAGGCTAATAAAATTAACCTCTAATACATAAAATAGTGTCTAATTAACTCGTCAACATTGTTTCTGTCTATTTCTGTTTAAATTGTGCTGAAAGAGGTAATTTTTTATACAATGTAATAAGTTTTTTTTATGAAATTTACATTCATGTATTAAATAAATTAAGTAAAGTTAGTTGTTTAATTCGATAGTGCTGCTGTATTTCGCAGTTTCGTATGCAGAATTTCGATATTTTCCCAACTAAAAACTGCGAACTTTACGCGCAACATATAACCACATTACTCGCCGAGAGTAGAAACATAATCTTACAAAGGTAAAAACCTAATTATAATTAAAATTATGATTAATAAAAAGGGTGCGTGTACTTATGTAAGGGCGTAAGAAGTTATACTTCTTTGGCATTATTAAAAATAGTTTTTGATTGCATTCAAATAATTAATTACAATTAAATAATCAAAGACTGGATAAGGAGTAATTATAGTCAATAAAGTTCAGTTTACATTTGAAAAATTAAATAAATAAATATTTATTATTATTCTCTTACATTAAGTGTAGGTACCTAACATAAATTCTATTATTATTCGAATGTTATTTTTAAATTATGTCCAATGTCGTAGCATCTTCCGTGGGCAACTTCATTCTGTTAAGTTTGTGTCACGGTGATTTAAATAAATTATTTTTTAAACCAAAAGTCCGTTGCCGTTCCTTTACTCGCGCGCATCGTAAAATTTCACTCTCATAAATTTTTCATAACGCGCCTAAAGAAGTATAACTTCAAACAGTACTTTATAGGCATTGTATAGATAAAAAACATTACATATAAGTTTAAGTTTTTTATTGTAATGTATTGTATGATTGCAGCAATAATAGCAATCGGGCCTGCGATGATACGCAAAAAGTTCAGTATATGACAATTGCCGTTTACGTCAAAATAATTGCATCTCACGAGTATTCTACAAAGACTACTTATAGTAGGGTAACGGTACATTAACGTGCTATGAATCAATCATGGCGTGATCGACTCGTGAATCTATAGCACTTGCACATACTTAAAAGCCGACTATTTAGTAGATAAAACACGTATAAAACCTGGATACACGAATTATCAGCTATTGAGAAATACGTTAGGCCTACAGCGATTTGTGATTTGTATCAAATACTACGTGTTTAAGACAAAAGTTAATCTTATATATAAAATTCTCGTGTCACAGTGTTAGTTACCATCCTTCGAAACGGCTTAACCGATTTTTATTAAATTTTATATGCATATTCAGTACGTCTGAAAATCGGCTATCTATTTTTCATACCCCCAAGTGATAAGGGTTGTCCCTAACATTTTATTTTTTAGACAACTTTTTTTGTTTTTATATTTTTATGATACAGCATAGAAAAATACATGCAACCCTTAATTTTCACCCCTCTACGATCAACCCCTATGTTTTATACTATAGTAAATAGTTATTTTTATTGAAAAAAAATGTTTCCAAGAAATAATATACATGGCATAACAATGTATGCCGGGTCAGCTAGTAGTATATAAACGTCACAAACATCTTTATAAAAAATATAAACACTTAAAATTTTAGAGTATAGGTCCCCTCCGTCTCCATCTCTCTCTCTTGAGCATTTGTCTCCCAATATTCCCCAACAACTTCCCTAAGCTCGCCAACCGTGCAAGAGGTGGACTTTCTTTTCCCTGGTGGCCCTTTCCACCTTGCTACCCTGTTTTTCCATCTGACCATGAATTTTTCAAGGAGGCTTAATTATTATTAATTATTGTTAAATAAACGTTTATGTATCAACCAATTTTATTGCAAAGACACATTTGCTTTATTGATTAATTCACAGAGCTTAGAAAAAAATTGCTCCGCAAACGGGTAACAAAGTTTTAGGGTTATGGGTGAGATTCAGACACGAAAAATCCAAACTATTTTGACGTTCGGGAGTTGACTTAGCTTAAGTCTCGTTTTTGAACCTGACCCTAAGTCTCGATTAACTACTAAGCTAAGACTGATAACATATTATCGTTATTAATCACATATAAGTATTTAAACATTAAAGGGACGTTACAACAAATATAAGCTTACCCTCGTTTTAACGTCCGTCAAAATCACTCATTGAAACAAATATTTGTTGTATTTAAAATTGATTCAGATATTGACAGACAAACAGCTTTATTTCCTTACGATTTCGCGGAACGTGTCAACTTTAAAAGTGTATTTATTTAAATCCGGCTATACGTGAGATGCTATAGAATATATTTATCGATAGAACTTATATATTTTTGAAGCTTTTACAAAAGTATTAACATTTGATAACCATAATATATATTTCATCATAATCCTGGAAGGCACACACAAAGTTGAAACCTATGTTAGTAAACTATAAAGCATATTTTTTTTTATTATAAAAGAGAGTAAACGGCCGCCTCAATGCCAAAGGGCTCGCGAATGCGTTGCCAGCTTTTAAAAAATTGGTACGCTCTTTTCTTGAAAGACCTTGAGTCGAATTCATTCGGAAATACTTTAGTGCCTCAACACTTAATACTTCAGTAAAATAACCTCACATTAAAAAAAGGGCATTTTATTTTTTTGCAAACTAACGCGCGAGTGATCAGGACAGAAAATTCAATGTATGTAAGTATGGCTTATAATATGACTATGAATACTATATTATATATAATATTCCATACTCCTTACACTAAATTTGTTTAAATTGAGAAATTTAAATTGAAAATAATTACTGAAAGCATTAACTCTGATTAGAAATTAATCGACTACCTGTTTTAATGACCAGTAAAAGTTTAATAGATATTACGCAACGTATATACATTTTATGATACATGTAAATGTCAATAATAAACAACAAATCCGCAACTAATTCAATAAATCGGACGATGCAATAGTTTCATAAAAAAACCCGTTTACCTTTTCAGGCAGCAGGCAGGCGAGCAGGCGTGACAATGTAATTTAAATCTTTAATTAAATTGCATTCTCCTATTCCAGGAATCCTACAGTAATGTATTGTATAGGTTTAGGTTTGTTTGTATAAAATATTCAAGTCATGAGCTAGAATGAACACTGAATTAGGTATCGTATCGGTCACAATTCTTTTGTCAGTGAAGTCAATAACGACATCATTCATAACTAAAGTGAGTTAACCATTTATGTTTTTGGGACGCAATGTTCCATCTTCTTTTCAAACTGCAATATCTCGTCTCAATGTTTTGAGTAATCTGCCGCATTTTTGTAATCTTCTACAAGTGAGTGTTTTTTAAGGCTGTTTTTGCTTTGTTCCACCACTATGTGTAAGCTGCCACTGATGTATCTATTTCCGAACCGATTCGACTTATGGTCCTTTGAGACCGTACCAATTCTTTAAACGCTGTCAACACACTTGCGAGCCTTTTGGTATTGATACTCGTACTCCATGGGCGGCGGTATCACTCACCATCTGATGAGCCTTCTGTACGTTTGCTATAAAAAAAAGTAAATTAATTAAATCATACTGGATTGACTTCGGTCATCTCGACCCTGGGAGCTAATGCGCACTTGATGCACTTACACTATTGTTATGCAAATGAATCGATCAAGCGTGAATTGTATAGTGTGCAATGAAACATTTTCAGTATAAATATTAATGAAAGAACGTAACGCAACGAAAAAACCATTCGCAACAGTTCATTTACACTGCTATTTCTCGAATCGCTCTATTAATATTATCCATACGTTTGCGTCTAGTCCGAAGAAATCAGTAATCTAAAATTAGTTGAGTTTGTGTGTCAGGGGGCCGCCCGCCCTAGCAGGGTCATCTTTCTGCACACCGGGCGGCGACACTTACGATATGGCGGAACGCAAATGAAAATAGTTTATGACAGCACATCTCATTTAAGATGCCGGTACTGTATATTGCATTGGCAAACTGTTTCTCGAATACAATTTTAGATACGACAGAATATATGAGATTCATTATACAATAATAATACTAATACCAAATAATAATAATACCCATACGATGTAGTATACAAAGAAAAGGCATCAAGAGAATCTAATCGATCTGTTAAATAAAATACGGTTGAATCTAAAAATCTTTTAAATAAAATACTCAAATTTCTGAATCTGTTTCATGATCATTTTTAAATCTAATAGGCAAGTAGGGGATCAGCCTTCAGGCCTGAAACACGCCGTCGACTTTTTGGGTTTAAGACATGTAGGTTTCCTCACGATGTTTTCCTTTCGTTCCGTTCGTTCGAGCCCGTTCGAGCAAATGTTAAATGCGCACATAGAAAGAAAATCCATAGATGGTGCCGGGGATCGAACCTACGACCTCAGATATGAGAGTCGCACGCTGAAGCCAATAGGCCAAGTAGGTACCGTTGTTAACCTAAGCTAATTAAATAAAATAATTTCAGGCCATAAACAAACGTGAAACAAAATCGGTAAAAATTTTCACAGACAATTACGACAAATACGACCTTTTTTGCTACAGACAGGTATGAAAGGATATTAAAGATGATTTAAGGAATCATTTGCAGTTTTATAGCTTATAATAAAGCTGTCATCGCGGAGACGGTAATATCATAAAAGCACATCTGTCCGTCTCGTGGTCACAAAAGAAAGGACTACAAATTCGCGTTCTTGAACGTTACTTGTATTTCCTAATTAAATTCTGACCCAATTTTACCGAGGTTATATTTCATACCATTGTTTTAAGTTTCACACTTAACAATGCGTTTTAAAATACATGTTAAAATTCTATTGCAAAAGGAGCTCTAAAAGAGATAGTTGACTGTTATGTAGTTAATTTACATATGTTAATCTATTACAATCAATTATCCATTAGCTTAATTCGACGTTACATTTGTGTGTCGTAATTAGTGTCTATCTTAATCAGGGTACTCTCGGTCACTTTCCCAACTTCCGCTTCTTTTTAATTGTTATTGACAGCATTGGTGAACCATACACTTTGAGCATGGACGGAAACTAAAATTGCATAATGCAATGGTAAATCTCACATACAACTGTCTTAACCAAAGTTCTGTAGTTTTTAGAATACATTTTATGTATTCAGTAATATTATAAGTTTTAAGTTATAAATTGTACAATTTTCATAAACACCATATAATTTAATGTATTATTGCGTAAGTAAAAGAATACATTACACCAGTTTCAGACCGGAACTTCGACAGTGAAATTCGTGTATTTCGGGCAATATTTTTTCCCACCTCTTCTTTAATTGTTATATTTCAGTCAATTTACAGAAAATGATTAAGGATTATATACCTTAACCTTACTTTGGAATCTATTGATAACAGTACCTACAAAAATCCCGTCGTTTTTGAGTTTATCCTGTCATTTTTATAATAAAACCTTATTATAAAAATGACAATTGTAAAATTTCAGCTACAATTGAAAAGCAACTAAATCTATCTATATACAACCTTTTACCCGGGTAGGCAGAGACCACGGATCTCCACTACGGTCCCGACTTTTCTTGCATCATTCGCTTTCATGACATTACATTTGAGTACTATTGACCTGTCCCTTATCTAGTATGCTCCAGTGTAAATTGAGTAAATGAATAAAGTTATTTTGAGTTTCAGTTTGAGTTTCGTACGTCCTGGATTTAGTCCAGGACCGACCCGACCTCACTCTCCGTTTAGCAACTATTTATATTCGTCCCAATTTGATTTTCAGTCAGTTGAAACATTAATATGTTAGAAGCTTTGACTATAATTTAGTTCATGACCACGTATTAATGAGGCACAAACAATGATCACATTAACGTTATTGCGATCGTCAAATCTTTCATATCACACATTATAAGCAGTGATGTCACAACTTTTTGCGCATGGCCATCATAATGCAGCCGCTTGTAATGTGCGAAAGTTTATTATGAAATGATTTCTCTTCAAATATCAACGTCATTTTGTAATAATCTTATACTGAATCTCGTTCTAAACTCTGAGTATGTTAAAGATATGAATATAATACATTGAAAATAAATAAATAAAGAAATGAATCAAGTTTGATTATAATTTATTTTCTTTCTATAAAGAATAGGGCGCAAACGGGCAGAATGCTAATCAGATGTTAAGTGATACCGTCCTCCATGGACACTCAATGATTCTCGCGACTCGCGCGTGCGTTGCCGGTGTTTTGCGAATTGGTGCGCTCTTTTCTTGAAGGTGCCTAAATCGTATTGGTACCTTGTAGTATTCGCTTATAAGTACACCGTTGTTGCATCGTTGTTAACGTAAGCTAATTACTAAGCAATTAACATGTTTATGTCAGAAGAGAGCGAAAATGAATGTTGTTGCTGATGGGGAAGCATTATTTCCAACATAAGATATAGAACTGTGTAAAAGGTGTTTTATTATTTACATGTATTACTGGCCTTTAGCAAAAACTATCAAAACACGATTGATTTAATATTAAATTAATACGCAGTATCAATTATACCATAACACCATCATGAAGATGGTTTTAGAATTCACGGGGATTCAAGGACTCAGCGGCAGACCGTGGTAGATAGAAATATTGCGTCGCCGATGGGAGATAGAAGAATCATTCTTCAGCAGGAGGCAAAGACCCATAAAGGCTTGAAGCGCCGATGGATATACATCCATCAATACTGATACGTGTTAACAGTGGTTAGGCTATGGAAAACATGAAATAATTATTTTTATAAATAAAATACGTTAAAAGAATGAATGAGAATGTAACCATTGTGATTTCTGTACCACCATTTGTCACGAGAAATAATTCCATTTGCCCAGTAAAAACTGTAGTATTTCCTACATGAATCTAAATTGATTTATTATGAAAATGCAGAAAACAAAGGATAATAGAAGTACGTTTTATACGACCTCGAAACCTGTAAATGGCTATCTAATGCTAACTTTGGCACGCCGCCAACACTCAAAGTTTTGTATTTAGGAACAAGTGATCAAAAATATTAAACTGTTTTATCAACCTGTACCAAACCAATGTGAATATCTTCAAAAATCGTTTCACATATCAGTTTTAAATCGCCAATTTTCTAGCTACCACATATACTTTAGTCAATAGCAGGAAAAATCTATGAGAAAATCTTACAATCTACCAATAGAAATGCTTTATTAGTAACCATAATGGAGCCGTAGATTTTTATTTTAAAGCAACTTCTATAGAAGTATCAACCATGCGTAACAGTTATGGATGGAACCCGGCTGTAATAGAAATATACAGTATCATGGAACCAAAATAAACATATAATTCTGCAATATATGTTTATGCACACGCAATTGTCAAGCTAGTTGTTAAAAGCGGAACGACCTGTCATTTTCTTTGCACTTGGTTTGAAACACAAATACATATCTGCTATGTTTGAAATATGACTATAATCAGAACTGTCAAACAGAGCATAGAGATATGACTCCTATTATTCTATGGTTCTAGTATTTTAAATATAAAACCTGGATTTAGCCCCCCTCATAGCCTAGCGGTCTTATTAAGTGGCAGCTAGGTGAGGGGTACCGGGTTCGATTCCCGGTTCGAGGGCAAGTTTTAATTTAATTTAAATTTGTTCTCGGCCTTTGGGAGGGTTGTGCGGTACCGGACGAGTGCCTAAACCGTACATGGAGGACATGGTCGAATTTCTAAGGCAAAAAGCACGAATTATAAAAATCTTATACTTGACGCTGGCTAATGCACAAACCGTGCCAGAGCGATAAAAAAAACCCGGACGTCAAACTTATACAGAAATGTCAAAGAAAAATAACAATGTATTACTGGTTTATAAACCAAAATTAATATTGACTATAAATACAATTTCGATCAATTAATACAGTCGGCTCAGGGAAAGCAATTTCATACAAATAAACATAAGTCAATGGAAATTGACAAGACGGATGTGAGCATTAGCGAATAATATCACATTACGATGCCAATGAAATTGAACCAGTGCAAATGTCAAAGTTATTTAGGCGGCGCAGTTAACTGCGGTTAATATCTGGCAAGGACGCACACGATATACATGAAATGAACTTACCTCATGCAATGCCTATTAACTATTACTGACGAAACAATTATGATTTTTTACAGCACACTACACTGCCTTAACAACTGGAGTTTTTCACCATAATTCAATAATTTTACTCAAAAAATCGAAAAAGAAAGAGATAAATACTTTACATATAAAAGATATAAATAAATACTTTACTTACAGATAAGGGAGCGTTCAAGTATTACGTAGCGTATTTTGGGGGGGGGGTCCTTTTGTAAAACGTTACGATGCGGGGCGGAGATTTAATTACGCGTTATTGTTTATATTTTTTTCGACTTACACCACATAATAGTAACGAAAGAGTCACTAGGTAGTCTATACTTGAGTGCTGAAAAACGTTACGGCGAGTTACATGGGGGAGGGGTCAATAATCTCCAAAAATTACGTTACGTAATAGTTGAACGCTCCCTAAAGTATTTTTATGAATACCTAGACACTAATATTGTATTCAAAAATGTCTCAGATTATTATAGGCTTTTTTTAAGTTGATTCCCATTTATTTATTTATTACAGAAATGCATACAATATCCTTACACACTACGCCAATACGATGTCGAGAAAATATAATAAAGTATATAATATTAAAGTTTAAATTAATCAGTAGAAATTCAAGAATAACATTTCGACACGTAAAATTAACATCGAAACATGCCCCGGAAGAAATAAAATTATCGGTTATTTTGTAATCGAATATAAAATTTTAAATCCTGGCTCGTGTTCAAGGTGAAAGACAACGTGTTTATATTAAACGATAATGTCTAGGTTAAATTAAAACGGAGGCCAAATTCGGATAATAATTAACCGAAAGTTTCTCACATGGTAGATAATAAACGTTTTACGAAAGCGGCGTTATAAGGTGAGAAATCAAGGTTGGATTGATTTGGAACAATCGTATTGTAGTTTCTGTTTAACCATACTAGATTAATAATAAATTATAGCCATTAAACAATGTACATAAAATCTTAACGTAGCTAACTGTATATTAGCAGTTAATTGTATGTGTCCAGCGATAAGTTTTTTATTTAAAACATGCATTTTTTATTTGTAACAGAGCTTTTGGCTAGACTGGTTAAAATAAAAAGAGCAGCCTAGTGGCTTCGGCGTGCGACTCCCATCACCCATCTCCCATGTCTCCGGTCGTAGGTTCGATTCCCGGTTGTGGACCAATGGACTTTCTAAGTGCACATTTAACATTCGCGACAACGGTGATGGAAAACATCGTGAGGAAACCAGCTAGCCTTAGACCCAAAAAGTCGACGGTGTCAGGCACAGGAGGCTGATCACCTACTTGCCTATTAGATTGACAAATGATTATGAAACAGATGCAGAAATCTGAGGCCCAACCTAAAAAGGTTGGCGACACTGATAATTACTATATTTTATATATAACATTTGTAGGTATAAAAGTATCAGAATATGAAATCGACATGGTCATGATGCTAAAATAACATTGGATTTTTTTAGTTTTTAATTTTTGACATAAGTTAGGAAGTTGGCACTCGGAGCCCTCGATGTTCGCGTAAAGTTACTCGTATCACTGTAGCGGTTTCAACTTATTGAAACTGGGATTTTTCAAGTATATTCTACACTCGTACTCGTACATTTTAAATGGACAGTGTCCTTAGGGATTAGCTACCGTAGCTAAACTATACTTATTAATACTTAGTAGCCGCATGTAACTGTATAAATATATTAAAACAGTATACGGTTTAAATATTATGTAGGAAGAAATATTTTTTACACTTTGTCATTATTGATATTTATATATGCCAAGCAGCCAATGTCTTTAACAGGTGTAGAAAGTTTTTGTTCTGTTGGAACACTTGCTTTTTAAGTATTCATTTAAAATATTTTTTATTAAGCTCGGCCGGCATTAATTAAGGCCATGGCCCAAACTCACGTAACGTAAATATGGTAAATTAATACTCCTTATATTTTCGAGATAGATAAACACTTTTGATATAATTTTTTTCTTTTACAATATAGTATCGTAAAAGTGTAATACAACAAATGAGGTTTGAAAATTTTTTATAACAATAATAGTAATTTATTTATTGCAAGAATATGGTACAAACATTTTAAGGTGGTATAATCGTAAGTTCGCATACACAATGGCGCGCAAATTTGTCTTAAGGAATTTTACATTATTAGTCAAAGTCAATTCTTATATTATCTGTATCGTACATATCATACTTTATTAAATTTATATCAACTACAGTTTTTCACTCAAATAATCATTTATTGAATAGTACATTTTTTACAAAAGTAATACACTAAGTCGCTTTTAAAGACTAGTCTGAAGATCTTTTAATTCTTTTGGTAATTTATCGTAAACTTTAATTGCCATACAAAAGGTGTTTTTCCGAAACAGTTCCAGATAGATTTTTGGCACAGCCAATTTCTCTCCATGTCTACTTCTTACTTCGACTTAAAAATATGTATTTCGACATTATAGTATTGGTACGTTTTTTTTTTAATTATTTTTTTCATAGCAAGTAATAGACAATAAAAACTGACCTCTTCCGTCCAAAAACATTTTTCCAAAAGCTAGCTCATGTTATCTAAGGACAATCCACAAGGGCACATCACTACACTACCCCTAAAACACATTGCTACACAAAAACAACGAGCGACGCGAGCGTACGTTTGAACGACGTATGTGGCACTGGCCGAACAGCCCAACTAAACACTTGTTATCGTTAGGAAAACCGGGTTCATTGTTTTATTTAGCTTACCTTTATTTTCTTAAGTATTATGAATTGAACCCGAAATATATTAGGACACTTTTTGCTAATGTAAACGTTAACTACACTGTGTTAGCGAAATTACTTTAACACAATTTTTGTTAACAGTCTATATTTCCAACCTATACTAATATAATATATACACTATACAGTATAAACTCTTTATAACGTATTTCTCTTTATAACGAGAACTTTATTCGTTATACATAGGTTTCGTTATAGGGAGGGAGGAAATAATGTATGGGTATTGGGTTAAACCAAATAAATTTAACTCAATTTTACGTTATAGAAAGATATTCGTTATAACGAACTACGTTATAAAGAGTTTACTGTATAAGGAAACATGTGTATGTTTAAAAATAATTAAATAAAAATACCATACTCTATTCAATTTCTTGCTCTATTTATTCTTGCTTGATTTATTTATTTTTTCAAAATATAATAAAAACCCATGTCCAGTAGTGAAGCCGGGAGAGATAGTAAAGTGTGACATACAATTGAATATACAATTGCTTAGTGTTTCTAATGAATTTGCGCAAAAAAAGAAAACGCGAGCAAAAATAAAATGCTAGAAAATAGTAATTCTTTAAGTGTGTCATTATTTGCACACACTACGCACTTTTCACTCTTCAACTGAACAGTTCAATGAACTCAAAAGGAAAGTGTAGATAAGAATTACTGAGCATCGTTGTTTATTCTATACACATACTTTTTTATATATCTATTTTCACAAGAAATGAGAAGAAAATAATAGTTTGTTATAAAGACTACTTATGATACTGAGATTTAACATTTTGCTTTAGTCAGCCAAAAATGTGTCGAAACTCGAACACATTACGTAACTCACCAACTAAATGAAAATTTATTATGACGTAATTAACAAATAAGATCCATATTTTATAATTTGAATTAAAAAGCCTATTCTTTATTTAAATTTGGTTATAGTGTATGTAAGACTTATATTATAGGAATTAAGAAAGCAGTGTTAAGTGGTTAAGCTTGCGGCTTTTAAACGTGAGGTTGTCTTTTTGATCTTAGCACCACCTTTATACGCGATTTCTTCAAACTTTCGGCTTAAACTTATCGCTATATATTGCCAGCAAATCGTGACCATAGACTTCTAAACTATTAAATATATATACCCTACGATTGGGGTCATTATTATCTATCATTATATCTATCTATTACATAAAAAGTGTAGTGAATAAGGAGAAAAGTAATTTTCCACCACAACTGTCTTTTCTTCAAGCCACACAAGTAACATTTCTTCAAGTATTAAAACTATATCCCTTAAAGATGTTTGATTTATTAATATAGGATCCTTTAAACTGGACACTATATAAAATGGAATATTTAGCGAATTTCGTATTCGAAAGTCAAAAATAATTTCCTATCAATAGAGAATCAGTGACCAGGCGTCATAAGGTTAGACATTAAAATGCTAATTGTTCCACATAGTGCTCTATTTGAATATTAAATGAGTTTAGAATAATAAATAGCCGCCATTTATAATGATTCGTAGCGGTACTCTTTAGACGGTTGCAATTTTTAACAAGACGTAAGATACCTAGGTTATATAACATGGTGTTATATCAAAGCATATTCCAGCATAATTTAGAAAGTTTAACGTATAAAAATTAGTAACTAAATATTATATTTATAAAATTTATAAATAAATATTGTCTATTATTATATATAGGTAAAACAGCTGATTAATAAGTTTTTTTGTATATTACACAAACATATGTACACCTCTTTCCTCTTTACAATATTAGTATTTATAGTAAATTGATATCGCTTGAAGAAAACAAGTTATAATGTCCAATGTAAATAATAAAGTTTTACTTTTAAACGTAAAGAAAAGAATGTCAGCACATTGGTTTAAAAAGGAGAAAGATTAATGTGCAATCAAACTATACTGCAACTTTACTTCAAGTGGAAAATTCAAATTTAAGAAGGAGAAGTTAAAATACATAAAAATACACTATTTATCCAGAGCTTCACATTATCTGATACCTAATTCGCCCTATAATTAGTAGTAAAACCTAAAATAATGTTTACCATAATTGTCATATATTTTAGATAAGATAACAACATATAATGTAGATATAGCATTATGTATTATGTGGTGATCTTTAATAAATAAATTAGAAATCAAATTTTATTAGCAAGTATATACAAAAGTTTTATAAGTGATAAACTACGCAAAAATGTAAACTAAATGTCTATAGATAACAAATCCAAGTTGCAATTTTTATCATTACGTTATGCTCAATCTACGATTTGGAACGACTTCTTCCGCTTTCCCTAACTCGGTAAGGTTTTTACATTTACAAAATTATACAATGTAGGTTTGTTGATATATAGTAATTCATAAGTACTTATTCTGAACCGTACCGGAAAACATTTATTACGTGTATAGAATGTCCGTACATCAGCTTGTGCATATCCGCCTATACGTTGACAAACGCGAAAATTCAATTATGTACTCAATTTCTAGACGTATAAAGTTCAAAGTATTAAATCGATTTTATAAGTGTCAATCACTGAATTCTATAGAATACGAAATTAGTCGCAGTGTTCTTTGTAAGAAGTACATCACTACGCGGTCTACTGCATCTAACACACATACATATGCATAAGATGGAAACTTAACTTTCTTTACACTTACAATACTAATTATGATCTGGAGATCCAATCTGGGCGTACGCACTCGTGCGTACACATTGCAACGATTTTTCATTATTATTGTCACGTACTTTTCGCGTGTTAATCAATTTAATGACGCGCGTCACAATACTGTTACGTGGTTAGACTTATTGTTATCAAAGCACAAGTTGGTGAGGTGGACATCGCTGCCTTATCCTTCATACATATCTCTCATTGTTATTCAACACAGCGTTGCCCTTTTGTGGCATAGACTTGACATTTTTATTAATAATAAACAATATCAATTGGTTGCTATTAATTGCTGTCCGTTAAACTAGATATGTACGGACTATATACTATCTATAATTTAAAATGTAGGGAATCTCTGAGAGATAAATTCAAGGAAATTAATATACCCCTCGCAATATATTATAAATAGTGATAGTTTACTATAATAGAATATACGAACAATGTTAATACTAGGAACAAAACAAGGCTACAATTGCCCCGTACTAGACTATCTAAAGTTAAGTAAGTAATTCTTTTTTGGGAAAAGGGATAGTCTTCTTTAGTAAAATCCCAGAGGCTCTTTTATATCTGTCTTTTAAAATTAATTTGCGATATTTGTATAAGTGTTGTTTGATGATTTATATTTTAAAAGAGTACCGAGAGTTTTTTACGCCGGCTTTTTTGTCTCGGCCTACAACCTCTGTCTTCTTTGCCGATGATTAGGGATGTCTACAGATTCAAATTTAATGACGTGGAATAAGTGATACCTGTATCTTATATTCCATAATAAACTATTTTATTTTAGATTATATACTTGTTAAACGCTTTTCATCCGTTCCACATGGTCAAACCATCTAAGAATTGCCTTTCATATCCTCGTCATTAACACATACTAAATTAAAGACTATATACCAATGATTACTGTACTTGAAATAATAAGGAATTAAGATGATTACGTGTGGAGTGTACCGTGCGGACACGCCAGTGCCTGACCGGTAACGTCTTCCACCGTTATTAAAAATAACGTTAAAACTGTACTCACAACAGTTGTATACAACTTTGTACTGAGATGAATACCATTGGTTAATAGTAAATATATTTCATAAATCTTATTGACATTACTAAATAATCGTTCGTAGATTCCTTTGTTCAAAATCAAGCAAATTATAGAAAGCATTGGAAATAAGTTAGGCGTTTTTTATTATATTATTAAATTATATTGAAGTTGACTTCAAAAGACATGTATAATCTACGATCATACAATAAGTAGGTATGTGAAAGGAAATCTGAGTTACCATCGGAAAGACTAAACCAGAACAATGGGTACAAGATATTTTCCGACTTTTTTTGTTTTTAATGGGAAGCCACGAGCTATAGCCTGTTTTTACTGTAATACACATACACGATAGTGATTATAAAAATATAAAGTTTTCACACTATGATATACATAAATTTAATATCTCGATATATATATAAAAATAAATCAGTGGCGCTAGAACCTTTTTAGGTCTGGGCCTAAGATTTCTGAATCTGTTTCATGATCATTTTTCAATCTAACAGGCAAATAGGTGATCAGCCTCCTGTGCCTGACAAACGCCGTCGACTTTTGGGGTCTAAGATATGTCGGTTTCCTCACGATGTTTTCGTTCAACGTTCGAGCGAATGTTAAATGCGCACATAGAAAGAAAATCCATTGGTGTACAGCCTTGGATCGAACTTACGACCTCAGGGATGAGAGTCGCACAGTGAAGCCACTAGGCCAAAACTCCACGATATATATATAGCGATATATTAAAAACTAGTCTAGCTTTTCTACCCTGTTTCCATCGAACCAAGTGTTTCAAAAATTCTCATGACCTTGTATTCTGCAAAATTCATGGGAAGTGTACTTTTAAACAAATATCTTGTAAAATAAAAGCGAGACAAATTAAAGATTTAACACAATTTTAGTGTGAAATATGATATTAGCCTAAATAATAAAAAGAAAGTATCCGGTGACGTAAAATGCTATAGACGCTATTACTATTTAATTTAATAATGCAATAATCGTTAAAACCGTTCAAAACTCTATCTACCAAATTCAGGTCACATTTGATTGCATAATATACCGCGAATCTTAAACAATCAAGTTTCGGTGGAATCGTTAATTTTTACCTAATAGCTCTCTTAACGACCTCTTCAAGAGAATATTTAACTCCATAAAACTGGAAACTATGGCAATAGGTTCATTAAACCACTTTAATTTGTTTTAGCTTGTTAAGAAATAGAATCAAAATAGTTATTTTAGATACTTTCCTCTGCTACTGTAATAGATTGATATCAAAAAAATCAGCACGTCCTTCATGTATGAACGACGAAGATATACAGTCTATAATTTACGTTGCCAGTTCTCAATTCAAGGGCGTTGAATGGACAAGAAACTAGACGGCACCAATGTTTCCTTAAAAGGATACCACCACCAACAGTATCAATGGCCTCAACACCAGGGAAATCCAAGCAAGGAATAATAATTAAATATCTAAAGAAAGCAAGCACTAATCAACAAAATTGTATGCCCGATTCATTCGACTTAAATTGTGGAATACAGTAGGATTACTAGTGGTATTTTATTTTTTACTTTATGGCTCAAGTAGCTGTGAACTCATAGGGAATTCTAAACCAATGTTAAACGCTCAGTCCACTCCCGTATATCGAAAATGTATTAGACTTTGACATAAGGCAGGCTCGTTTCTTCTTCTTCTTCTTCTTGAAGTGCCTCTCCACTACTGGAGGTTGGCGGTCAGCTCGTCCTACTCCTTCTTATTTTTCGCCAAGCGCATCAGCTGTTCTACGCTGGCCACTCCCGTCCATTCTCTAATATTGCGGAGCCACGACTTCCTCCTTCTGCCAGCGCGTCTTTTCCCCTCGACCTTGCCCATCATGATTACTTGAAGAAGTCGCTACCGTTCGTGTCGAAACTCATGTCCCAAGTAACTTATCTTCTTCTTTTTAATGTTCAACGTGAGTTCAAGTCTCGTTTCTATGTCAGTGTTTCCAAAGACAATTAAAGTAAAAGTTTAATTTTCTTTGGTGTTACATATTGATACATATTGATGCATACAAATGATGCAAGCGTAATATTAATCTAATCATCTCTAAACCATTGAGAGATTTAAAATATCTTATATAAATATACAAACGTAAAATCAATTGGTAAACTATCAGAAAATAGAACACTATTTTACAATTTACACACGTTCCCAAACGGATGTATACAAATGCTTAGCAGAATTGGCCAAACTTGCTTCATAAATTCAGTATAATTCTCACGATACTTCAAAACAGTCTTCGAAATTAGAATTTTAAAATCTCACTTATACGCGAATTTAGCGCCCTCATTGCAACATATTCACGTACATTCTTTAACTACTTATACATAACAATTACCGATACCTATATTGTTAAATTAAACAGTAAACAAGTTAAGAGTGGATAGCGAGAGAACATTACCCATACCCATTTATCCGCTGGGAGGAAGCAGGATTTGTGTAGTAGGCTGTTGTGTGGCCGTCTTCGTCTACCACTATGACCAATAATTAAAAGTCCCCAAAAAAGAGAATATTTATTATATTATTAAATTTATTTATAATATAATATATACACTATTATGTTTATAGTACCTAAGCCAATACTATAATGTCAAAAAAAATATGATAAAATATTTATTGTCTTTTCAGAATTCTTTAGGCAGTGTCAGGTTAACATCACGAGAGGACTGCCAAAACCAATTGTCGCGGTATTTTGATCAGAAGTCCCAAAATTTCTATAGCAATGGGATCATATTATAAAGAATGTTGTGAATTTTCTTGAAAAATGCGAAGAATTTTTTCCCCAACCTATTATATAACATTAAATACATAAGATACACAATATCGCTCCTGTGAACTCTAGGAGCATATATTGGACCTAAATTAATATAATAGAAACTTAAATACTTGGAAAACATTTTAGATACAACGTTAATTTTACAGCGTAGTAATAGAATTTAATTACGTTTAGAAAGTCCCATCTGTATGCACATGTTAAAATGGTGGAACACAGGGAAAGTTTAAAAAAGGACGAAGTACAACAGTTTCCGATACAAAAACTAAACTTCCTCGCAAGTTTGCTTCTCAGAACTAATGAAAGGTACGTAAATAGTCGAGCCATGAGCGTGGTACAACGGAACCGCGCCTCGCCTCACGACGACGCGGCATGATTGATTGTGGTGACATTGAAAATACTCACTGTCATGGTACAATGTACATACTTGGAGTCCTAAATCTTCCGAAAGTATTATAAAGAAAGTAAGACTGAAATATTCAGTCTCTTTTTGTTAATAAACTGTTAATACTCTAGGAGTAATGATTTTGCGTTTAACGTATTTATAGTAGGCACATAAAAGAAGCGCAAGTGTCATTCGAGTTCCAATTTTAAATTATTTTTGACGTGATAACGTCTTATAATTCGATGGAGCCGGCTGCACGCACGAAAAAACAAGACTCATGCGGCGTTACCTCGCGGCGCGGCGTTACCTCTGAGGCGTTCCATTTAATGCTTGAAGTGCAAGCGAGAGCGCGGAACGAGCGACAAAGAGGCACACAAAATTTACATAATTGTATTTATGCGTACAAATACATGTAACTTGATCAATTCAATTGTGATTTCCATTTACCTCCTCTATATCCATTTCTTTTGAAAAATGCAACCGAACGAAACCGACTGATGGAATATCAGTATTTTCTTATGACGTTATCACGTTCAACTATCGTCAGTAAGCCGACTTTACAGACAACCGCTTTTTATTAAGTGGTTGCCTGGAAGAGATCGCTCGAAAGCGATAAGGCCGTCAGTTGCTCTCCTTTTTATTTAATTATGTCAATTGTACTATATTAATGTATATACACCGAAGTGGTAATAAATAAAATAAATAATAAATAAATATTTATAAGAACGGCTGCGAATACATTTTGTTTATTCTATAGAAGCAGAACGAAGGGCGATTATAAAGTTTATAGCTGCTATAATTCAGACTATAAATCAGTTAATCGTCCGTATTTACGGTTAAAATGTGAAAAGGTAGCCATAACGGTACGTGGTCTATTCTTGGACAGTTTGTCATTGAAACAACGTCTATAAAGCACATAGCATTTACATTTCTAAAGAACAGTGAACAGCAGGGTTTCCATATAATTTTAACTCGATTTTTTGTTGATTCCAAAATTATTGCGACTACAGCATATTAATGAAACTATGGAGTATTGAAAGCAGGAGGTTTACTCTACAATTTCGATTTCAAAATTGAGTTTGATAACAATGTAATTCTACATTAGGGAGTTCAGAATTATCAAAATGAATAGCAGGCCTACCCCATCAATAGCGGAAATTAAGTATTGTTACCAGGCAATTTCAAAAGTGCGAGATCGATATTGACGATAAGAAACGTCTGATTATTGGACTGGAACATAGATTGTCAATTTCAGTCTTGGATGTTAGAGAGTAGCCCCGCAGGTATTCCAAGTTGTAATATTCAAGTAATGCGGGGTTTTCAGTTATCTTATTGTGTTACGAAATCAATACATATAACAATATTACCATATATGAACTGTTACATGAACAGCTTTCTTCGTAATCATTAAGCAGTCAAGCGACTCGAAACTTCGATTATTTTTATGTTTACTTTATGCAAATACAGAATCTGTGTTACATACATACTGGTATTTTATTTTTACATGTCTATGACTTCTAATAAATATCTCAGCTATTAAAAATATGTTAATTTGTTTTGATGCACTTGCACCCACACACGCACACTCACGCGTGTTACAAACAGTTTAAAAAAAGTATTTGATAAATAAATATTGTTATGGAATTTACTATTAAGTTTGTTAAGGGTCTGTTTCACAATGTATGGACAAAGTACCAAATAGCTATGCAACACATAAATTATTTGGAAGATAAATTGTGCTATTTGACATTCATCGGACTCATAACTTATGATGGACTTTATGTGACGAATAGCCCTTTTTGACAGTCGTGAAACGCAACAATAGTGTTTCTCCTACCAATAAGTAATAAATAGCTAATTTGGAACTTATCCGCACATTGTGAAACAGACCCTAATAGTAAAATGTTGTCTGGTTGACACAGGTATGTTTTACTTAAAAGGGTTCCCAAATCTTACACATTATAATGAATTGTTTATTAAGAATACACATTTTTATTTTTGTTCTTATAACTTTCCTTTCCCAAACGAAGCCTAGATTATCAGGTAATCTTACTATTAATGAAAATAACTCAAATATTAATCAAAGATTTATATTTATTCACTAACCATTGGATACTGTAAATTTTATAAATTAATTCTCGGCGTTATCCGTAGTTATATTTAATAATCAGTCCCTAGTATAAATCCGAACACCTCTTGGCTGAAAGCCACTACAAGAAAATTTGGCAAAGTACCTTTGAGTACGTACGAGTTTATAAGCGTAAATATATATCATCTGTTGTTTTAAAAAAAATCGACTATAGATACCAAACATGTAGCACGCATGCATTGTTTATGCACACATTAAATATACACAAATATTTTTGATACAAAAAATATATAACGAATTTTTAAACTCCTTCGATTTTTTTAAGACCTTTTAAAACTAACATCAAATAGAAATTTTGTTAGTAACTCAACAACTACTTTAGAAAAGGCACAAATGTGGAATCAAATAATGTAGCTTTTTGATAATAAAAATCTTTCTAAATCGATTATATAGTTTCAGAAATAACCACCTACAAAGTCCCTATACCTTATTTGTCAACCTGTATATGGCAGTACTTTCTCCGAATATAAACAGAACAACTAAGGGTCGTTATTCTCCGCAAAAATACTGTTATCCGAAAGTTAATCACATAATAATACACCTCTAATGGGTTTTTGGCACTTGAAAACTGGCCAGAAACGATAAAATGCGCATCTGGTTGCTCTGAGTGTTCAAATTGATATATTACTACGCCTTTATGCTTAATGCCAAAAATGAGTGAATCATATATGATTAGCGGTTTGTTTACAAAGGTAAGCTTTGTATTATTAGGAAAACTACAATTGTGTATTGAAAAATTAGATCTAACTTTGTCTATAGCTCTTTGGTGTTAACAGGGAGGCTTAAAGGTGTTAATATGACTGTTTATTATGGAATATAAGATACAAGTACTTATACCACGTCATTCAATTTGAATCGGTAGACATCCCTACTTATCGGCAAAGAAGACAGAGGGTGTAGGACGAGAGAAAAAGCCGGCGTAAAAAACTCTCGGTACTCTTTTAAAATAGCAAATAATCAAACAAACTTGACAACTAATTTTCAAATATTTCTACGTTTGAAAGTTTCAAATTAAGATTGTATTAATTTAGGATATGTCTTTAGAACTTTTTTTATAGAACAGGGCAAACGGGCAGGAGGCTGACCTGATATTAAGTGATACCGCCGCCCATGTACACTCAATGCCAGAGGGCTCGCGAGTGAGTTGCTAGCCTTTTGAGAATTGGTACGCTCTTTTCTTGAAGGACCCTTCGAATTGGTTCGGAAATACTCCAGTGGGCAGCTGGCCAATAGGGCCTATAATAATAATAGGGCCTAGGCCTGAAATGAAGGCTGTAATCCTGGTAGATAGAGCAAGTGATCATTCGTGTAATATTGAGTAAACAGCAAGTCCTACATCGGCCATTGTTTCTAAGTGTAAAATTACCCTTTCAAGACTATATATTTTTTTACTCGCTTTATATTGGCTTCACCTGTATGTATGTATGTATGTATGTATGTAACCGACTCCTTCGGACTCGATTTTAACCCACTTTTAACGCACAGATTTAATTCAAACTTTGCGCACCTGTCAAAGATCGATTACAATGCAATAATCCGAAAAAAAAAATAAACTAAAAAATAAATAATAGTTAAAAAACTAAAAAACACGCTTTTACAGCACATCAAACTAAAAAGTAAAAAATAATTCCAAATTTAGGCTGAAAATGGTAATGAACAAAAAATACTGGTATTATTGTTTGTTAGTTTTTTAGTTTTTTTTAACTATTATTTATTTTAAATACATTAATATTGCACATCCGCGCAATGTTTTCCTACTCCACATATTATTAAGTATATTTGTATAGGAACCATAAAATTGTTACGAGGTTTACATCAAGAAAACGATGTGTTAGGCAATTGAATGCCTTTGCAACTGAATGGAGTACTTGAAGTGACCTCAGCGAAGCATCAAATATCATTTCGTATATTCAAATATAGCAAATAATTCATTATTTATCCGATTCAAATTTTTGTTATTACAAATGTAGCTGGCAAGTCTCATTATATCGTATTTATTCAATACAACCCGGCGCTTAAACCCTTAGTAATAGTCTCAGTATTCCATATTTATTCCTCAATTATTTGTATGGTGATCAACCGTCGTCGCCACACATTCTTACCAGGCGATCAAGCACAGCCATCGAACACACGATATTAGGCTTGAGAGTCGATAAAGTTAAGCCGGCTAAAACTGCTCACAACATATACACAAAGAAACGTAACAGTATGACTCGAATACGAAGAAAACATCATGTGAAATTTTACTCGCTAACGCTGTACTGAAAACCGACACCAAAAATTTAATTAGAATGCTCTAATGAACGTAAAGCCAAATGGCATTTACGTCGTAGATCAAAGAACATCAGTTTAAAGTATCCGTCGGCAATGTTCAATAACTTTTCGATAGAATTTTAACAGTGCTCATAATTAATGCAGTTTCCACTGTTTTAATTAAAGGTCATTCGTCTCTTTTAAATACATTGTGTTTATTCTGTGATGGAAAGAGATAGAAGAGTGTTGTAGAAGTGTATTTAGATTATATATAAAAGTATAGCTTTTCCGTACGAAGAAGAGGAAAGTCTTATAAAGCCTCTGTAACCAGCAGTATCGATTTTTGCAGGCCATATGAATGGCAAAATTACTGGTAAACGCAAACCTGGTAAGCACAAAATGTCTTGGCTACGAAACATCCGAGAATGGATGGAGGTCGAGTCGATGTTGTTCAATGCTAAAATAAACAATTGTTTTTGTTTTTTGAGATAGACTTCAGACCTTTAGTAATTGCTACGCCAAGAAGAAAATAGTTTATGGAAAGATTTCTACAACTAATTTAAAATCTTTTCGTTTTCGATTCAATTCTCGTCTGAGCGACTGTTATAACTTATAATTGTATAAGTTCAATCACCTATAACGGAAGAAATTCACCAAAAAACAGCACAATCTTTTATCAATTTTGCGGAAATTAACACGAAACGAGCCTCTGTGAAATAGACATTAAGAAATTATAATTTAGAAAAAATGTAATTGTTTTTATACAGTTCTAAGAACAATTAGTGAGGAAGTAATAAATAAAGTGTGGGAGTGTCTTGATTCTTGGATGTGCGCTTTGAACGCTCATTAACACGAGGAAGAGATCTGACAATGCGATGACATCCAGAATGATGGCCGAGTAATATTCAATGTCGTGGTCGATGTATGAAAAAGACGTGATGGTATAAATTAAATAATGTGGTAAAGTTTTTGCGTAATTATTTATATTTGCAGTTTCAGAGATTCTAAAAATAAGTAAAAAAAATCAAATTTCATATAAATTTATATTCTGTATCATTTATATCGGAGTCTGTTTCATTAGTATTTTTCGAGGACGAAAAGATTTTTGCTTCATTGGGAATCAACCTAGGATCGCTGTTACATTACTTCACAAATATGGCGTTAAATGATAAAGCCACAATAAAGTCTAAAATATCAGTCTTTTGTTACAGACTCCACCATTCTTTACATATAAATATCACTCAGAAAATTATAACAAAGAAGTAACTCAAAGTAATTTTCATCATTCAGACAGAGCTCTGAATGTGGGCTACAAAAGCTATTAATATAGACGCAAGTTTTAACGACATTTAACTATTACATATCTTCTAAACCCACACGGCACACCGCAACACACTTTCTTATATAGAAAGAAACATCCACCCACGGGTATCGACACGAATCGCGGGTTTCAAAATTTCAAGCTGTCATTTCCGAGTCATTGCGCAATTTTAAATATCGATTACGTAGGTTATGCAGTTCTACAATGACAGAGTATACGCGTATGTTTTAAATATTCTTAGGTAATTTGTATGGTAACGTTATTAAACGAATTATGTAAATAATGTTTTGCGCGTACACAGCGCTTAGAGTTTTCGTCCAAATATCGCAAATTAATTACGTCTAGATACAGAATACAGCTTAAAAAAAGCTCATTTAAATAAAGAATATAATGCAACAATTACGACTTGTAATAAAGATATTGAACTCGTTTGCTGTTCGTTTGTCTCACTAAATTCGAGAATGGCTCTTTGTGGCCAATTATTATCTTTAAATATTTGTGGAAGTAAAGAAGAATACTAATAACGATAATTGAATTTTCCAATAAAAACTTTTCCTATTTGGGAAATATCTTTTGTCTTTTTAGAAGAAAAATTGTCACTTTTTTGTTTTCTGTCATATATTAAATAATAATCCAGTGACGCTACAACCCCATATGGGTCTTAGTCTCACTTTGGTTTGGACCGACACTTTATTTCTGTGTTTGAGAACATGCCGGTTTCCTTAGGATTTTGCCTTCACCGCAAGAACATAGAAAGAATATTCAAATGGTTGCGCCGTTCGAACGTACGTACCTCAAGTCTAAGGGTGCACGTTAAAGCCACTAAGCCAACACTATATGTTTACATATATAGAGAAAAAGTATAGCACGAAATATTGATTTAACAATGTTTGGAAATAAATGAATTCTATTTTTAATTACTCATGAATATTGATAACAGATTTAATTAGTGAATAATCACTGTAAATTTTCACGTTTTCAGTAAATGTCGTGAGCCGCAAATGAAATTCCGGGAACACGTGATCAACTCTCTAATTGATTTCAAACGTAAAATGTTTCTCTATTTGATTACCAAAGCTAAGAAGCTTAGAGTTAGAAGCAGAGTATTATTATTGTACTCAAACTCAAAATAACTTTATTCATATAGTAAACAAGTACACTTATGAGCGTCAAAAAGGAAGTTAAATTAATTGTAAACTTACATTAACTACAAGTTCCCAAGTCAAGGGCGTAGAGCGGGCAAGAAGAACTAGCAAGAAACTTTCCGCCACTCTTTTTAATCGCTAAGTTTTAAGTCATACAAATTGTTTGAACTGGAGCAAATCCAATCAATCAAGGATTAGGATCATTTAAATATCCGTCAAATTTCTAAAAAGCTTTATTGATTAAATTACGCTTAACGAGGGCTTTGAATTTATTTCGTGATAATTCTATAATTTCGCTTGGGAGTTTGTTGTAAAAACGAATACAATTTCCATATAAGGAGTTTACTTCTGGAGCCGGGTTGGCCTAACTACTAACGACCATAACACTTATTTTATATTATTATATATGTAGTATAATTATATATTTTAAGTTTAAGGAATTACATAGGACACTATCTGGTCTATATATTCTTCAAGCCATATTGTACGTTTAAAAAAAAATAAAACGATTTTAAAACAAATGGTGACTTTCACCAGTATAATACTCGAAACAGAAATAATCTAAACGACCAGAACGAAGGCTCCAGAAGATAAAACGCTCCATGTATGGAAATTTGTGTTCGTTTTTACAACAAACTCTCAAGCGAAATTAGAGAATGATCACTGAATAAATTACAACCTTTGTTAAATGTATATAAATAAATAAATAAAACTTTTTTAAAAATTTGACGATTATTTAAATGATCCTAATCCTTGGGATTGATTTGCTCAAGTTCATATGTTTAGCTGCTCTGTCTTATAACCATGCCTCCTGCTGATAGAGGACAAATCTTTGATTTTAATTTTTATATTTTTTACTTAAGATGTCATGTGGAACATGGTGTAATGGTTGCAGCTCCTTACAAATGTTGTGTAAAAAAAAACCATGGCGATTAAAAAGAGTGGCGGAGAGTTTATTGCCAGTTCTTCTCTTCCGTTCTACGCCCTTGATTAGAGAACTGGCAGTTAATGTTAAATTAGGGGCATTTAATGTATATTTATTTTAATAACTGTATGAATAAATGATTTTTGACTTTTGAACCGATTTGACGTCGATAAGTGTATGTTACCTAGGTATGTGAATAAAGTTATTTCGAGTTTGACTTTAAACATTGTTTAGGTTTGTAGGGTACCCAAGGAATGATCCCCTAGAGCCAGTAAGATTCCTGCTCTTTGTATTCAAATGAATGCGAACCAAAATGGAAATCAGTCGGTCGGTCAATCAGATGCCACCCACATCGGTACGTTTATAAAATGGCATAGCATTTCCGTTGTACGTCAAACACTTCAGTGCATTAGCTTTTAACCTGCCCATTGATTCCTATTTGCAATTGTTTGAAAACATTCCTATATCAAGTGTGCCAAGTATAACGCAAACTTTCTTCTCGATTTATAAGCGTCGAAATCGAGTGAGTCTTATCCACTTGTTTCATATACATTACGCCTATTAAAATAATACTGTGCAAACATAAAGCAGGTATACATTGCGTACACAGTAATATATGTGCAGATCAGCTTTAAACGCTCGACCAATGCTCATTTTCTTTTCATGGCTCACCTGATTTTAAGTGATCCACCCCCCCTCGCATGGACACTCAAATTGCCAGAAGACTCGCAAGTGCGTTGCCGGCCTTTTAAGAATTAAGAAGAAAGAAGACCCTATGTTGAATTGGTTCGGAAATACTTGAGCGGGCAGCTGGATCAATTTCGACTATGTATGACTATGTATTTGGGTGTGTTTCCCAAGAGAATAAGTAAGTGCGTGCTCTTATTTCACCATGCCTCATGTTTTTATTATTTTTTTAAATTATTAGGTAATAAACTATTAATTACTTAAAGATATCATGTGGAACATGGTGTAATGGTTGCAGCTCCTTACAAACATTTTGTAAAACAAAAAACTTGGCGATTAAAAAGAGTGGCGGAGAGTTTATTGCCAGTTCTCCTCTTCCATTACGCCCTTGATTTGGGAACTGGCAGTATATGTATAATTAGAAGCATTTAGTATGTATTTCTTTTTGACGTTCATAAGTGTACATTGTGTTACCTAAATTAATAAATGATTTTGGTTAGATTTTTTATTTGATCCACATAGTAGTGGTGCGTGGGAAAAACTGCTTTAAAAAACGCTTAGTTGTGTAACGACAGACGTTGAGGTGATACGGATAGTATTATTATCAAAGCAAGCTAACAGAAACTCTTTGGAGACGTCCAGATGAACACTACAATAATTTAGTGATCTCTTAACGAGTTTCTGTTCTCCCATAAAGTGTCTTTACCTACCTATATGGTGTATGTCCCATGAGTGTGACGTTCCACCAAACACTAGCTAACCAACTTTGTATGCTAATAAAATTCATTGAAAAATATTTAAGCAATTTTTACCTTTCACTCTATATCCGACAAGTTTCCCACATTGATTCTTCAGAACTTCAATTTCACCATTAATGTTAAGTTCACTTGCAAATTTCTGCTGACTGAGCAGGTTTTTACGACTCTTACTATCCGATTGGAAAAACGACACGAACTTGTGTAAAGGACTCATTGTATATAAAAGATTTAATTAAAAACGTATGCCGTCATACTAATGAATTTTCTAACAATAAATTAATGAAGCTTTTAAATTATTTAGAAACTTTTTCTTCGGAGCACGTATTAAGAGCTAGTTTTGATTAATTGGACCATTAATCATTTGAACCACAGTGCTCATGAGCCGAAAGCGCGGACAACAATGTCTTACTTTGACTATTACACGTACTTTCCGCTACCGCAGCAAAAAACTTTCATTCGCTTAAACAAAAGAAGGTCGCCACCAGAGATTACTTTTGTATAGTTTGTATTGTTTTTCTATTCATTATCGTCTTAATAACTATTAACAGATATCATAGTCAGGATTTATTGGATAACATATGACGTAATTAATTATTGGCTGGTGGTGAGGATTATTTATTATTATGTACTTAGAATATCTTATTCAACTTTTTGACACGACGGGCCTAGTGGGTATTAGAGAATTAGTAAATTATTGCACGTTATAAGTGCTAAACGGTAGTAAGTAATTAGAACACAAGGAAAGTATTATTGGACACTTTCTTATGTTAAATATCCTTTTTGTACATTAGGTTAGACCTAAATTATTATTAGTATTAAGTTATATAAGTAATGTTCCATGATGCCTCAATGAAGACATATGTATTTAAAAATAATACTCTTAATAAATATGTTTTTTAATAATTCAAAAGCTTCTACTTAAGTTAATTATTAAATTCATAACAGTTTACTACATTAAACTTTGAGTAAAGCCCCAACCAATAATCGTAATTAAATAAAAAAAATACGCAATGATCTGCGTTCTAAAACCTAGTCTAATTCTCAGACGCCGCCGTCATAACTTTTCCCCGACATGAATACAATGATTATATAAACTCATATCTGATGTGGGTATCGTATTACGAGCGCCGAATTTAAATTAATTTCTCATCTTAATTGCCTTAAAGCGAATTAAGTCTTGTTAATAATACACGCTGAGTAATATTTCTTGTAGACATATTGTTTGTTAATAGTTGCGCAGTGAGTTAAATTTCAGTGTACTTATTTAAATATTTTTAACAGCGTTAGCGAAATAATTTTGCTGTTAAAATTTTGCCTCAAAGGCGTTAAATAGAGCGATAAGGAACCGTTGTACAATACTTATAAAACAAATATTTAAATACAGGAAAGAACACAGATTATAATTAGTTTAAGAAAAAGTTTCTATAATATTAATGTTGCGTAAATATACTAAGAAAATATTGTGTTCAGCGACATCTATCGGACATAGGCTGAACTAACATCACGATTCAATGCTAAGCAATAAATAATTTTCTTTCATTGAGATTCTAGTATTCTCTAATAGATGGCAGCACGCGTTCACACAAGATAGTATTTAATTTACAATGCTGGCTAAAATGTTTCGGGAAAGTAAACAGTAACTTAAATAATTATATTTCTTCGTACTTCAAAGTTTTTTTACAATATTTTTTTAGATCGTTTTTGAACGTGGAATAAAATTAATGTCATAAATATTGATATTTTTCAACGATTTTGTTCTTACTAATATTTTTACGCAAGGTTTCGAATATACTCTCAGATTTTTTTAAACATATAGTTTAGACAATAGACATATTAGTTAAAATTAAAGCAGTCTTAGCAGCAGTAGAATGATCTATCTTTCTTCTTCTTCTCTCTTTATTTAATCACAAATTGGCAGAAAGAGATGAGCTCACACTGAGTTTTTTTGTATGTAAGCTTATTATAAACCAACCTTTAGTAGCAGGCAGCGTAGTAGGTCTCTGTGGCGTGGTCCTATTGGGGACTGGTTTCCTGGGTGATGGCGGTGGCGCCAGAGACGTACGCGGACGCACCGCCACTGGCGACGACGACAATTTCTGTACCACACCATTCTTTTTGGCTGGAAAAAGGAACATAAATTTTAGAGAATTTCATATAATAACCGGCCGCCCGAAGCTCACTCACTCATTACGTGTATTTTTGTTACAATTTTTCCTTTTCAACAATTATTTATAAATTTTCGTACATGTACACCCGTTTGTTCGATTTTAAGTCACGGGATTATCGCGTTCATACAGACAAACATATGCGACTTCATTTTATATTATACTAGCCGTTTCCCGCCCGCTGGCCACTTCGCTTCACTTAAAATAGGAAATAAATAAAATTTTAGGTTTCATTATTATAATTTGTTTCATACCTTTATTATTCTTCTTTTTAACTTCCCGCTAAGAAAATTCAAAATTTTCGAAAATATTCGATACGATCAGTGGTTTAGGCGTGAAGGAGCCTCAAACGAAGACCATTTTTCTTATATATATATATTATAGATTATATAATGATTTTATGACTTGAATATAGTCGTAGCTAGCAAATTACGAAAGGTTGAATAGTGATTGTAGTATTTATTTTTTCTTTTATAATATAAGAACGTTTCAAAAGTTAATTTGACAATTGACTATGTTAACATTGATTGTCAATTGTTTTTTTTATTTAAGTTAAAAGCTGTATTTTATTTACGAAGCAATTGTTTTCAAATTATAATATTTAATAATCCCATTTCTGTATGGCTCTATTAAACTCATTAAGATTGCTACTATCAAAGACAATTTAAGTTACATACAGCGGCGCCATATGACATTCTTTCGTAAGACGTTATGAAACAAAAAACAGTCGCAAACAGGCACAGGCAAAACACATAAGATAATGTTAAGAGTAGACTTAATTATGACGAAAGTAGATTCCTTACTGTGATAAAAATTGTATTACTCTTTAAACTTTGAAATTCTCTATTGTGATTGTATTATTTTTGTTTTATTACGAAAACAAAAAAAAATATAACACTAATATTAGGACAGTAATGATTCCAAGCAACAGTAACGTAATAAAAAAAGAGCAAAAAAATCAAAACTAAACTTTTTGTGGGACTTTAATAAAGGTATAGTTATAAACGAATGCAATATTTTAAATGTATACAATATGAGTATAGAAATTAGGTGTCTTTATTACTTCTGTTAGCTTTTAATATTGATTTTATTAAGTTTAAATTTAATGAAATATTTAAACATATTATTAAGAATGTTGACATAAGCGCGCATATATAGCTGCTAATTTGACTCATTCTGTTGTTTACGAGTAGGGAATAGAATGTAAAAGAAGCTGTGACGCACGGGCATTCTTCTTCGTTTAACCTTTAAGTGTTCAGTTTATGTAAAGTCAGTGAAGTGAAATAAGTGAATTATAGCGAATTAAGTTATTAATGGAGTTAATTTCCTACCCTTGATCTAGTATTTATTACTTGCATATACCACGTATAAAATGTACCAATAGACTTGCTTGGACGTGTCAACGTTAATCAAGGGTTGCATCCCTTGCTCTTCCCCTCACCACTGGTATTTAATATATGTTACAATGCACCGAATTACCTTGAGTTGGCGGCGGCTGCGGGGTGGAGGCAGTCGGCGTCCGGTTTGCCGGGGTTGTAGGCTCCCTCTTTTTCCCATTTCCTGGAACAGGATACATTAAAATGTAATTTTAAGTATTAAGACAAAACAAATAGATTACGAAAACAGTACTTTTCTTTGTCAATTTTTCTGAACTAGTTTGATCCCTTAAGTCAAAGATGCCTAGGCTGCTTTTTTTTTAAAACAATGTAGGTTACGATGTCCTGTCTTTTGAATTTTGAAATCTACTATATAAAAATAAGTCGGGTTTTCCTTCCTGACGCTATAACTCCAGAACGCAAGAACCGATTTCCACGGTTTTGCATTCGTTGGAAAGGTCTCGGGCTCCGTGAGGTTTATAGCAAAGAAAATTCCGGAAAAATTTCAACAGAAAAGCGGGATCACCAAACGAAATGTAACATAACACGAAGCCATCTGGTGGCGAAACGGAGTTCGCCGGGTTTGCTAGTCGGTTATAAATTTATTTAAACGCCTTTTGTTTAATTTCAAATTCTAGCTCCTTGTTTTCATATGCTGTTAACCAACAATACAATTCGTGAGAACTCAAGTGTTGTAGACAATAGACAATCATTGGGTTTTTTATAGATTAAAAATAATTAATTTTGCTTTTAAAACATATAATTCGTTCTTTACTGAGAGATAGTATAACCATCTAATATTATTTATACGTCGATTACTACATATTAAAATTAATTGGGCCCTTAAAAATCACAAAAACTACGTCTATTAATGGTAATTAAATACTTGTTGAGAAATTACTGTAATTAGTAAATAGCTTTAAGCAAAGAATAATTTTTAATGACCTGATTTAACTACCAATGACTATATTTGTTAATTACATTCTCAGACACATATGTCTTTATATGGAGAATTATGCAATACCAGTATCCTTTGTCGTTATGTAAAGCTACGTAATTCTAAATGTTAATTCAACACTGACTTTGTGCTATATCGGATATATCGGGTTTACTTCCTTATGTAGTCATTTGTTTTTTAGGGAGGGAATCATTGAAATGTATTTCACAGTAATTAATAAGGTAAAAACAGTAATAATAACGCTTCTAAAAACATGCGCGTACTTTCCTTTACTTCACAATCAATAAACGGAGAACTAATTGACTAGGTATCTGTTCAATATTTTCAGTTAATAAAACAGAGCATTACAAAACCTACTTACTTCGATGTTTAAGAAACAGCCGTCGTGGGAACACGCTAAACAATGCAATCAGACAAAATCGTGCGTGGAAAAATATACATAGTCGCGTTGAAGTTCATTTTATTTCTAGAAAGTGACTGCATATTTTAGTTTATAGGATCATTGGACACGTGAAAAGATTAACTATTTAAAAGGCTTCCGTTCATAACTTAATGCACATTGCATGCGTCGCGTTTATTTTGACGTTATCGTCATTTTACTTTTAATGGCCCGGTGATGCATATGCGGTATTTATGGCTTTTTATACATACAGAATGTAGACATGTTTTTGTATGTTTAAACATGCGAATTTAATAAACATATGTTTAATTCAGACAAAACAAAACATTTTTTTTTACCATTTAAATAAAAACGTTGAACAGAAACTAGGAGAATAATATTAGACAAAGGGGCCTCATAGCCTAGCGGTCTTATTAAGTGGCAGCTAGGTGAGGGGTACCGGGTTCGATTCCCGGTTCGAGGGCAAGTTTTAATTTAATTTAAATTTGTTCTCGGCCTTTGGGAGGGTTGTGCGGTACCGGGCAAGTGCCTAAACCGGACATGGAGGAAACGGTCGAATTTCTAAAGACAAGCACGAATTATAAAAAATACTATACTTGACGCTGGCTAATGCACAAATCGTGCCAGAGCCATAAAAAACTATTAGACTATTCAATATTTATTGAGAATTTTTATACAGAAAGATTAAATATAAACCTTAAAATATGTTTATAAGTAAGAAACTCACCTCTGGTACCGAAAGAGCCGAATCTCTCACGGTTCACGGATATCTTATATTTCTTATCATTAGGAACAGGTAATTTGGACGGATGTTTTTCTGAGTTGCTTCGATAGAGCTTCTCTTTGGACCCGTGTGCCCCCATCTTCAGGAACTTGAAGAACTTCATTAAGTCAGCACATTTTAACCTCAATACAAACTATTAGGAACTTCGTTTAGTCTTAAAACACTGGGATCAGATTCCTCACTGTCACATTATCAAACACGTCTGTGCTTCCTGCATTAAGTACAATGAGTAAGTGCCATAATTATCATAGAAGGTAAAACAAATGAGTGTGATAAGGGTCTAATGTAATGACATAGAGAGAGAGAATTTGATATTCTTGATGACTGTCAATTGTTTAGCGCAAAACATTGTTTGCAAGAGCAGTGTATTTATAATATATTTTAAGCAGACGCCAGTAAATAAACTATCAAACAGTTAAAATCATACGACATTAAGCACACGTGGTATAGCGCGATCAAGAAAGCGACGTCGCTGATATTATTGTGGCTTTAATCTATTTCTGTAGCCGACTCACTGCATCGACCAGGATAAATAGAACCTCTCCTTATATCACGTTTCTATTCACAAACAACAACTATCGGCGTTACGGTTCGTATTCAGGAGCTCAAGAATAAATGGTTTCTAAGCGCATTAAGCGTTAAAAAGGTCTTCTAAGAACTTGTTACTCGCAGCCTATTTTGTATCCGAATAAAACTCTTTATTTAAATATTGAATGAGAAGTTTATACACAGACTGCAGCAAGTACTTAAGCTCACCTATTTAAGAGAGAAACATAAAATTATGTAGAAATCATACAACTTTATAGAAAACGTATCATTCACAAAAAGAAAGTTGTAAGCTGTTAGACGAGTCAATACATAATATTAAATATTAATAATAACGTCGAAGTAAATACTTGATATGTATTTCACATTAATTCACTTATTTGCGTGTTATAAATAACAAAGATTTATATACATTAGACATTGAACTTAACAATGTTCTTTACTTAGCACAACCGTGTCACCAGTTGGATAGTTATTTTAGCTATGCTTCAGGGTTAAATAACTTAGGATGGCTCGTGTCCTTTACAGCGATATTTCAGACACTCTATGCAAGCTACACGCGGTATATTTAGTCTTGTTACTTGTAACATATAAAGCGTATTGGGGACACTTGTGCCATTCTCAATAGCGAATTATCTTACGAATAAATTTAGATTATTATAATTGATAATGAAAAAAATATAAATCTGTTTTTTTACATTATGTTATACATACATGATAATTTGTAACGATGTTTAATATATAGGATAGATATATAATATATAGGATGGTAATAATGGCCAAGAATCTTGGTTTCTTTTTCATAACTTATTTAGAGATAGAAAAAGAGCTAAAGTAATTCTTCACATGTCAATGTCTTAGTGAGTATAGATAGATAATTAATTTTATAAATGTCAACTAAAAATCTAGGTTCCTAATGGCTTTATAAATCATTAGTAATAAACGATATTTATACTATAAAACAACTAGAATGTAATCACTCCGTTGTTATTACCGAAGATATTTACAAATTATCTAAATTTTACAGTTTTTTTACATACAGTGGTATTCAAAAACGAAGCAAAAATACATGAACAAACTATGTCTTTTAATGAAAACAAATTTCCAGGCGACTGCGTTAAATATGTTTAAGGATGCTTAAATTGCGCGTGAGTTGGGCGTGGTAATATCACACTGCCAAATTCAGCTACAGCTGCAAACCACGAAATAGGACAAATTGAACATAAACCATTCCAATTGTGCAACGATTCGAAACACAGGTTTTAGGAATTATTTTCGGATAATAGCAAAATGCATATTGTGTGTAAATGTCTAGACAAAAAATTGTGCGCGGGCGTCTTGAACTTTAAGTTATGAAATTTAAGCAAGTGGGTTAAATTTCTGTCTTTCAATTTAAATGAGTGTGCAATATATTCTTTTAAATCCAAATTAATGATCCATTTATTATTCGCTGAGCTCATTAATAATTAAACGTATAGTATTATATAAATAACCTCGTTCCCAATTAAGTAGTTTAAAAAACTTCTAGATTTAGATGTCTTAAGTTCACTTTAAGTTGCCGTTGCTTATTTTCTGGATTATAAACAATTTTGATAACAATCTTGCGTTTGCGTTACTTAAATTAATAAAAACACTTGAAGCATTTTATATCAAAGCAGACGTTTTAAGTAAATATAATTAATGTATGAGAACAAAATTCACAAAAAGCCACAATACAATAATATATTCTAAGCACAATGATAGGTCAAAAGCCTCCACTTCTACACACTGTGTTCACGATCAGCGCGGAACTAAGTAAAGAGATATTGTGGTCGCTCCCCACCTACTAATTTATTAAGATTATGCATAGTGAGCATGCTGCAGTCACGATACATCGGTTCCTCACTTCCTTATGGTTAAATAGTTTTTTCTGCCATATTGGTAACAATTCGAATAGAGTAATTAAATGAAGAATTCGATATTTTATGTTTACTTAGCTATTACATGTGTTTCAAGTGAACATTTGGTTTCCTTTCAATATCGTAAACAAAGTATCTTAGCACTGTAGCAAATTCAAAATGTAATTCACTAATAATGTAGTAGTATCAATACTGTAAGACTATGTACAAATGTATACCTACTTAAGTAAAAATTAAATTAATTTGCTACAGTGTTCGCTTTATTAAATTCATTCTACCATTTTTATCAATATCTTTAGAGAACATTTACAAAAATTTACGAGCACCATATAAAAGTAAAGTTGAATTTTTTGTAGTCTAGAATTGTAAAAAATAAAATTACGAGTACATCATTAAAACTTCGTACGAATAATACCTATCATGTATTTTAATTAAATAAATGAAAAACAACTCTTCAAGGTCCCCTAGTAACAGCGGATGTTCAATTACCTATATAAGCTTAACAAGGTTTTAAGTTCATATAAGTTTCCTAACTAAATTTGCACTGGGTTTTTCCAACATGTCTGACATGACTGGGGGACAGTGAGGGTGACCCTATCATATAGTATATTTAAATAATGTATGACTCAATGTGTTGCTAAGTGCAAACCTCGTGACTGTTCCCTATTTATAAAAACATAGGTGATCTAAGGTCTACAATTATAAGTACAACTGGGGTTTAAGCTGTGATAGCCATGTGATTATCAACTTTAAGATAGAACATTCTAGACTCAAATTGATTTTTCAGTCCGCATCTAGCATTTGAAACGTAACGAAACACAGGAAACCCTCATGTTTTAGACCGAAACATGACGTAGGCACAGAACACTAATATTACTTTTATGTTTTGTCTATTAATACAAATTTAATGCTTTTTTCTGTGGAAATTTTGCAATAATTGTAGTGTGCAAATAAAGATTTATGCAGAAGTTTAAAATAAAAATAAATCAGTGGCACGACAACCTTTTTAAGTCTGGGCCTCAGATTGATGTATCTGTTTCATAAACATTTGTTCGTCTAATAGACAAGCAGGTGTGATTAGCCTCCTGTGCCATATGCCATGCCATGGGTGCATAACACCCCGTCAACCTTTAGGGTCTAAGGCAAGTTGGTTTCCTCACGATGTTTTCCTACACCGTTCTAGCGAATGTTAAATGCACAGATAGAAAGTCCATTGGTGCACAGCCGGGGATCGAACCTTCGACCTCAGGGATGACAGTCGCTCTCTGAAGCCACTAGGCCAACGCTGCAGAAGTTCAAGTCGCAGAATTTATAACAGTTGTGAAGCAATGGGTTTTGAAGATCGAAAATCCATTTTTACGGGTGGTCATTTCGTAACGTGCTTTTAAACAAATTCGCTAGTTCAACATATTACAATATATCCAAGACATTTTCATTATGCCATTGTTTTTGGTCAAAACTAGTCACGGCCATCACACATCGTTGTGCAAAGACACACCTTGTTCATAAAGTTTAGCGAGGTAAGACACGTCTTCGCAATACGTTTGCAAATATTATTTACAATGACTTGTGTTCATCGACTAAAATAGCATTTACTTAGCAAATACTTGACGAATTAGCGGCTAGTGTTTTGTATCTCTTATTGGGTATTTATACTTTACGTAAGAATAGGGAAAATATTTGGTTTGTTTAAAATATCGTAAATAATATAACTCAGCACTGTAGCACTTTTAAAATGTACAAACCTAAAAATATTAGAATCGCATATCACATATCATCGATATTCAATGTAATATATAAAATTCTAGTGTCACAATGTTCGTTCCCATACTCCGGATAAACGGATCGACCGATTCTCATTAAATTTTTATGCATATTCAGTCTGAGAATCGGCTACTATCTATATTTCAAACTCCTAAGTGATAAGGGGTGTCCACACCAAAATTTTTATTTTTTAGAAAATGTTTTTTGTTATAATTTTTTTTATGATACAGCATACATACAACCCCTAATTTTCACCCCTCTACGATCAACCCCTATTTTTAATTACAAGCAATAGTAAGTTTCCTAGAAATAATATCTATACATGGCATAACGTTTGCCGGATCAGCTAATAGAAAATATAAATAAGGGTTTACTCATCTTTCTTTGGAATTTTGATATGGTTACAGCATTTTATAAACAAAGCGAAATATCAAGATATTAATCAAAACAATGACTTAATTGCCATTCATAAATATTCATATGCAGATCACAATAGCAAATTTTCCACAAAACAAAGCATTGTATTAATAGACAGAACATAGACGAAAACATAAATTTACCAAAGATAACATGTTTGTATGAATTTCAGAGTGCCGAAAACTCACCTCACTCACTCACATATAACATTTAACAGCACAATAGGTTGGAATGTAGTGTGTTCGGGAATACAAATAACACTATTGTGATACGCTGAACATTGGATCTCGGTCTTAATAATAGTAGCCCAGTATTCAGATTTTATGGTTAATAGGACAGAAAGCCCATTCAAGCGAATCGATACGAGATACTCAAATGAGATTCACTTCTAGTTCTAGGTCATCGGGTAGGAATAATGTTTATTTAATTTATTTGTATACCGTTAATTGTAACTATTATTTCTGTACAGAGATAGGTACAGGACTTGTATATAATTCACGACACTTTATTACAGTGTATGAATTTATAAATTTACTAGTGGACCCGACAGACGCTGTCCTGCATGATATTTCAAGCAATTAGTAAAGCAAAGTATGAAAGTACCGACTGCAGCGCCATCTGGCGGGCTGATTTGTGAATCTAAACCATTCCCAGATCCCCTTGAACACACACAAAAAATTTCATCAAAATTGGTCCAGTCGTTTGAGAGAAGTTCAGTGACATACACACTCACAGAAGAATTATATATATAAAGATTTTAAAATTTGAAAAAAGAATTCGATGCTCAGTTTGACATCAGTAAAGTGTTTTCGATAAAGCCTTCCGAACTTTTAAAGGAACCGAATATTGATTAAAGCACGTTTTGCCGCCTTTGATTTGTCTACGTAAACGATTTTGTTTTTTAACTGTGGTACTTCTATGATCTGTTATAATCTAGAAAATAAATTTATAGCAAAATTTACGATCTCTCAAATTGATAATATTTTAGGATCAATCAAAATGCGACTAGCTCACATAAACAAAATGGGAGAATGAGGTCGGAGTATTGCAACAGTTTTGGCGGAATTTCGTAATAAACAAAACATCATTGACTTGGCACGATTCCAGAATAAGGGCGTTCTAGTCAAGATAAACCTTTTAACATCCATTAAACTTATATAGTGCCTAAAATTGTATCAGTTTTAGCGGCGACACGAATTTAGAATGATATATGACCCGAATTAGATAACAGATATAGAAATGCTAAAAATAAAAGAAGTTACGTTTTGTCACTGTGTTGGCCACCCATGTTAAATGCGATTAAAATCTCACACATAATAAAACAGGAGTCTATATTTAAATATTTTATAAGTGTCTCTTTGTAAGTTGTGTAGTATGTGTTGCACCTTTGACTCTAAAATCTACAAAGTGTTGAAATCACAATCATTATAGTCAGTCCACTCGACTTTTAATAGTAGGTATGTATGATAATGCAAATAGCGGTATACGATTTCACTAATACAATTAGTTCGGTCAATTTAGACATTCGGAGGTACATAAAGTCCCAACAAGCTGAAAATCAGTAAAATATAATCTACATTTTTGTCTAAGGTACTTTTATTATAAAACTTACAGTTTTGATAAAAATCGCGAAAAACTCATTTATATGACATTGAATAAAAAAAAATCCATACACGGGAATGATGGGGAACTTTTAAATATTATTTATAATTATGTTTTGAAAGCAAAATATAACACTCGAAAACGTGTTAAATTCTTAATAATTCTACTGATTTTAAAATATATATATATATATATATCTAAATTCTAAAGGTATATCTTTAAAATTTATATTATAGAATACATTCTTATTAAATAAGGGTTACCCTACCTAAGTATATACAAATAGCAATTATGTATGGTACATATTCTTATACGTTCTTATACGTATTCATGTTATACATATATGATTTAAAGAATAGCATCTTTCTTGTTTCCTATTTTCAGTGGTAAATATACGAGTACATAGTAAACGTGCAAGTTTAAGAATAACTGCTCTAATAAATAGAATATAATCTATTTATTGAATTATTATCTTTAATACGTAATTTTTACCTGGCAATATCGTAATAATTAAAAATAAAAAATAAACTATTAAGCAAAGCCCATACAAGCTATTATAGGAGTTTCACTGCAAATAACGTCATCAAAAGAGGGCGCGTCCGATAACTCAAAGTAATAAGCAATGTCATATGGCAATCTACACGTGTTCCCCCTCTGTACACGAGCCCATATTTATGTTTAATGTACCTACATCTAAGGACGGATACAGCATCCGGCTTATCAGAGGAACAAATATGTACTTTTAATTCCTAATAATTTTCATAACATGAAAAGAAATGGACGAGAGACGTCATAGAATGATGTACCAGAGATGGGAGAAGGAAAATAACCGAATAAGCCGTCACATAAAAAGATGGGAAGACGATCTGCCGGAAGGATGGAGAATATCAATCAGCTCGTGAAAGAGACGAGAGGTCTATATCAGAAGACAACCTGACCAACTGATGGCTGATAGCTATAAAAAAATATATATATACCTATGTAGTTAACGTTATCGCTTAGGGTAAAAATTATATAATATGCTTTTGCATTTTTATTAATATTATTTGTTTCTAGATTTTAGTTTATTTTAATTTTAGTTAGTGTTACATATAATTGTATATTCTTTTTTTGTTATTTATGCACTTCTTGTACTCTACCCTCTGTAGGTGTCTTTTTTATTTTTCCGTACGGGGGTGCCCGGAAGAAATACCTTGCGATAATTGCCCATTGAGTAATAACTTATGTTTTGTTTTAATATGTATTGGTAACGAAGTGTAAATTATAAATTATATGTACATATTTGGTTAGTGAATAAAGGCTTTTATTATTATTATTAATGGCTCTTTCCTTGCGATAGCTTCTGCAAACCAGTAAGTATTACACAGATATATGAAAAATCCTATGGTCCATTAGAACACGTGGCTCTTGAAAAATTTAGTCATATACCGTCGTTAAATGTTCCGTCCAAGCTGGTCACTGGACATGGCTATCAACTGAAAACGATCGAAAGTATAATTGAAGTCACGTAACAAATTACACAGTCACAACGCGTAACTTACGTCCTCCTCTAGTGGCTCGTTATTTCACAAATTAAATACAATAATTAGAATGCGTTTACTGTAAACTTAGAGGTAGTTTGAATAATTAACTTGTTGTACAAATTACTTCACGAATAGGCAAAAATACCTCAACGAAAATGTATTCCAACTACATTTTCAACATTGTTTATTAATTATATAGACAATCTACATTCCATGTATCAAACTTTATAGTTAATTATAAAGTTTTGGACCTCGACGATTAGGTGTTAATAATCTGTTATTCTTTAATTCGAATTAAATAAAATCTTCATTTGTTCTCACTGATTGGTTTTGTTCTCACTGGTTGGTAAAGTCTCAAAGACTTCTTTAACCTACATACAATACAGACTTCACAATAAATATTAATAGAAAATTGATTTACGCTTTTAGCAAAATATTGTTTTATTAGTCAGTTACATACAAATATAGGCTCATGGCTATAGGCTCATGTATAGTGAGGGAACACGTGTAGATTACCATATGACATTACTTATTACTATAAATATTAAATACCTTAATAGATAGTACCAGTGACCCCAGAGCTACTTTCCTCGCTCAACCAATAAGTATCGTAGTACAGCGAGCAAATGCTGCGAGCGTTAAAGGTACGCAATTTTCTATTTATTAATTATTATTATTATTACTATATAGGTTAAGAAAATTGTAAATACTGTATAATACCTTTCTAGATAGATCTTAACATACTTTATAATACGACAGCAGTATGGCGAAATAATACATGTTTTAACATCCTTTAATATGACCAATTTTCTGCTTATTAATTCCGCTAACGTTATACCTACATACTTTAGTTCAAAAATATGTCGTAGATTTTCCTATGGAAAAGCAAGGCCGTAAAATACCTTTAGAAAAGTTTACGGCTAGAAATAATTACCAATAGACACAGGTGACGATTGACATTATGTAAAACTTCGTCGCAATTTCATAAAAATATTTAGAAATTAGACATGGGAAAGCGCTTAAGAATTTTGTCTCAAATACTCAGATAATGTTAATATGTATTTTTTAATTTTAGAATTGCAACACTCAAGTTGTCAAGTTATTGTCTTGCGAGCGTTTAAGATAATGACCATATAAGCGATTAAAAAGGCATTTGTTATGTCGCATTCATGCTTGATGAACCTGTATTGTATGCTTGTGGCTAGATAAAAGTTAAACCAACCAGTACCAGGACCTGTTCTATACATCACCTGTACATTCTACTCCACATTAAAACCGGTCTGTTCAGTATTGTGGTTTCAAAAGTACAAAAAGGCAGTCATGCTTTCGACTGCTAAAATGTTATACGATCAAGTTGAATGAGACTTCGACTGGATTACGGATCTTAAGAGGTCAAACAGAACCTTATATTTTGACGTCCGTTGAAAACCAATTAAGTATTATGATTTGATTTTAAAAGTTGCTTCCAAGCTCTCAGTTATTAACCAAACTTTATAAAGTGTTTATTTATTAAAGTTTACCACATTATACATAGTACTAAATCTACCGTTTATGTTACAAACTCTTTTATCTAAAATATATTACAATTTAGGAAAAGATAAATGTTACAAAAAAAATTTAAAATATATAATACACAAGATAAAATAAAAATACCAAAAAAAAATTTTTGTTAAACAGAAAAAAAATATTACCCGATTAACCGATCAGCCCACTACAGAATATATTCAGCTCCGGATAAGTACTGTTTAATGCATTAAAATTGCGAAGAATTAGAAAAAGAGGTGCCTGAACTCCTAGGTTTGTTTTTGCAGAAAAGTAAAAAGTTAACACGAAAAAATATTCATAATTTACAATTATATGAGATACACTTTAGAACTGATAAAATCCTATGATACCTGATCTTTCTTTACTTCGCTAATATGGCGGTTTCGGAGACTCAATTCTGATCAATGAAATAATATTTCAGTTAGTATCCTGTATGATATAATACCCCTAACATTTAATAACAAGGTGATAATTTTGATTGACAAGAGAATGGTGAATGTGAAATTTAGTAACATGCGATACAGCTCTAGTTAGGTAATTAGACAGAAGTGTTATCTCATCACCAATTAATACTTTTTCTGTTTTTATTTCAACGACATTCCACATGGCCTTCAGGACGTGGAACAGCTGACGATACAGCTGTTGCATAAACTGTGGCACCACGTCACCGGTATGATTGTCAAGGGATTGGTAGAAAGTTTTACATGGAGAAATACAGTCCATGCCGGAAGCAAGCAGTAATGTGTAATTCTTTAAACCGTTTCAAAAAGTCAAAAGTCAAAATCGTTTATTCATATAGGTAATACAATGTAAGTGTACATTGTGAACGTGTACATTGTGAACGTCAAATAAAAATAGGTAAAAAAACTTTTTAAGTTAAACGGTTTTATGTTAAACATACATTGCAATGTTTAAGATAAATGTACTAAAAACCAAAAAATAATAAAATAGATACAGTCCTGGGAATTATAAACATATGCATAGACTAGACTAAAATAAAACCGTGGGGCACGTCAATTGTCTACAAATTATCGACTTAATGTGCGATAGAAGAATCGTTTAATTCGTCGTTAAAATAGGCAGTTGGCCCGCAGACGGTCAGGAAATTACTTACTATTTTCTTGCTCATGGAAATTCCAATAGTTATACACTCCATGTAAATAAAAGAGATGTTTCAACTAGTTTATCGTTGTACATTCACACTGCTGGCTGGCGAGGAATCGTTTCACTGCTCGTAGTTTGTCTTTAATCGACAAAACATAATATGATAAAAGTACTACTCGCTCACCACTATGAAACCCTAAAACTCGCTTATAATCGAGCTTGCTAGCTTGTTTCCACATTCTAGCCCTACTTATCACACGTCCATCGTTGTCGGTTGAACAACTGCCTAATTATAGTGTAACATTACAAAACAAACATTTTAATCAACGATTGTAGACAATTGACATGCCCCACGGTTTTATTTTAGTCTAGTCTATGCATATGTTCATAATTCCCAGGACTGTATCTATTTTATTATTTTTTGGTTTTTAGTACATTTATCTTAAACATTGCAATGTATGTTTAACATAAAACCGTTTAACTTAAAAAGTTTTTTTACCTATTTTTATTTTCTAGTTTTTAGTTTTTATTTCGCATTCTGTTTAATTCATTTAGTGCTTCATTATTGCAAGGTTCCTTGCCCGTTAGTTTATATAAATAAATCAATTCTATAATATAAATATAATATATATTTAATTAATAAAATAGATACAGTTTTTAATATAATGTTATATATATAATATATATTTATATATTATATAATATTTATTTATTTTTATTTTATTTATTTAGTTTATTGTATTGTCACCAAAATCCAAAGTGTATACAAAATTTCAGATTAATCGGTTGACAGGAAGAGTGTGAAATTTGAATTACTAAATTTGACCCAAGAATTAATAAAACAAACGGGGTGAGCTAAATAAAACCGTTTAAAAATACATATTAATGCTTCTTATACATTTACTGCCAGTTCTCAAATCAAGGGCGTAGATCGATGAGAAGAACTGGGAATAAACTCTCCGCCACTCTTTTTAATCGCCTAGTTTTTGTTTTACATGTGTTTGTAAGGAGCTGCATTACACCATGTTCCACATGACTTTCTCTTATGAACTTTAGATTTAATTGCACCAATGTTTATCTTCACGCCTAAAATTTTTAAAACGTTTCAAACATTTCAAACTTGTTTTAAGTATAAATCATCAACAATTTAATATATACTAACACCGTATCAACAAAATCTCAGCCGACATTCCTTCCAACATACATCCGTTACAACTGCTTTGCAATTTTATTGTTTACAAACCTATTACGATTACGTAAACATTACGGCCTGGCCACGGGGATCGGCGGTGCGAACGGCGATGCGGGAGGCGAGGCGACCATTCGCGCGGGGCCGTTTGCAGGCCACGGACCAGTCACGTTTGCCGCCGCGACCAGTAAGGAAGTTCGACAGCGAAATGTCTTTATCGAAATCATCTCGATATTGCTTGGAAAGTAATAGCTTTTGGTGCAAGACCTAATATTTGGAGAAATTGTGGAGAATTCCACAAGAAGTATGAGAAATTCAGAATATATCCAGAATTATTTTTTTGAGTATACCAGAATGAGTATTGAAACCTTCAATTATATTCTTATGAATATTCAACCAGAATTGGAGAAAAAAGTTAATGCAAATAGAATTTTAAGTGCCGCTGAAAAATTGTTTTTGAGATTAAGGTATATTAAATTAATGCTGTGGATGGCCATACTTCCAAATAGCTGGTCTAGCCAGTATTTCAGTAACAAAAAACTCTGTATTCATTTTTCGCCGCGACCACGACTAAACTTATTTATTCCCTTCTCTATTCGCCGCGACTGCCGCTCGACTCCGTGGCTTGCACCGTACTGATTCATGCATTTGTTTCGCTCGCCCGTCGCGACGTTAGTCGCCCGCGCGATTCGCTCGGTACATTTAGCCGGTCGCATCGCTGGTCGCCGTTGCGCGTGGCTTGATTAGTACATTGCTATGAGTTTATTTCAGCCGCTAGACGCATCGCGGTTCGCACCGCGCGAATATTCGCGTCGGCGAATGTCCCGTGGCCAGGCTGTTAGTTAAAATGTCGTGTCATGTAGGCTTTTAGACTAGTCGTTTTACTTTTAGGGCAATTGTCATTGTCAAACTAGGCCAATAAACGTTTTTTTTTTTAAAGACAATTCACACCAATTGACCTAGTCCCATGCTAAGCTGGTGAAGCTTGTGTTATGGGTACTAGGCAACGGATATACATACATATTATAGATGGATAGACATATAAATACATATTTAAACACCCAAGACCTAAGGACAACAGCAAATGCTCATCGATGTTCGTCTCAGCCGGGGATCGAACCCGGGACCCATGGATTCGCAGTCAGGGGTACTAACCACTAGAGCAATGAGTCGCCAATAAACGTTGAAAGTGATAATTATTTGAATCACGACAGTATGCTTCGAGTCTGTACATTGTAAAGTAATTGAATCTTGTTAGCTTTCACTCCTAATAAAATCAAACAGTTTCGTTATCGCGATACTGTGCGGCGTATTGTGCTTTCATAATAGTATAATTATCTTTAATCTTGAATTTGTTGGAGAATATCACGAACACAAGTTTTATATTACAGATCGGTGATATACATGCCTTATTTTTATAAATTACACACATTGATTCTGTCGTAGCACGGCGTACAGCCTAAAGCTTTTCTCGGTGAAGACTAAATTTTTTTTTATACATGTGTCTTTACTAAGACATCATGGAACATTACGATCTAGGCTAACTTAAGACTAATAAGTGATTTAAGTTTAACCTAATTTACTAAAAAGGATTTTTAATATAAGAAAGTGACCAATAACACTACTTACAGTCTCTATTAAAGGGAAAACACTTCTGTTCTATTATGGTGAAGACTGAAATGCATTTTTTTAGACACTATATCGTATACTTTTTTATAGATATGTTGTCTTCTACTGTATTCATTACTTCGCGCTATTGTCTATAGATTTCGCAGCGTACGCGAATTTTCATAAGTCTCTTCCACACCTTGGGTTACACTACCTATCGTATTTTAAACAGAATCATAACATTTTTGAAAATATTCTAGTCTATGTTCATTAAGGATAACGTAGGGTTCTTATAGTAAAAGATTTTTCAAATCCTATAATTTTAGAGCCTATTTAATGCAAACAATAAAATCTTTCCTCTTTAGTATAGATAGTGTTTTGTTTTTGAAAACTTTGAAACAGAACAGATTAATAAAAAGCGTATTTCTTTTCAGTGTCTAAAACTCCTACTGGTATTTTTATTGATGTCGAAATCTTATTGAGATAAAGATACTACGATAACTGTATTTCAAATTTCCGATAGTGCGTTAGATATGTCTAATTCGATACGTGATCCTAAGTTTTGATTGTCATCGTGGTTTTATAAAAAAGCGGTAAAAGCTCCTATTGTCATCCGAATGTTTGCAAGTTTGCACGTCAGTTTCGCCTTCAACGGCGGGGTCAACGTCTTCCGCTCGTCAACAAATCCATCGACGAGAATAACCCGTTACACTGCATCGGTTTCCAGTGGATTTCACTCACTGACGCTAGCTAGACCATTTAATACCTTCCGCGTCTAACTAGGATGGCCGGTACCGTATGGTTGATCTGAGCTATTGAACACGCTCTTATGAATGACTGCCCAAATAAGGTTCGAGTTCCAATACGGCTCATATATGATTTATTTATTTACACGTTACCTTAAGCATACGTTTAAAAAACTTTTTAGATTTTACGCAACGGGCGGGCTTATCACTAACAAGGGATTTCTTCCAGACAACCCTAGTTATACTAAAATAAATATCTACTGAGGGTAAACAAGTGCATAAATAATCATGTTACACTAGAATTATACAATAATAAAGTAGACTCTAAAAAACTTAATGTAGTAAGTGGTAATATTAGGGTTAATGAGTCATAATTAAAATACATAAGTAGCAGAGCCGGATTTAGGGGAGGGCAACCGGGGCTACACAAGAAGGGCCCCCACAATAGGTACTTTGGAAAATTGTTTTAAATTCAGACTAGTAAACTCTAGTAAACAACTTATGATATACACTGTAAACTCTTTATAATGAATTTCAAGGGACCGAGCATTTTTTTTTCGTTATAACGAAACACTTTACACAATATTTGTATGTTTGGTTAATACTTAAATAATGCACTTGATTTCATTATAAATTATTGATTGAAAACCTCGACAAAAAAATTGTTAATTTTATTTGGAAAATAACTTAGGGCCAGGGGGCCTCCATTTCTTTATTACCCCGAGGCCTCCAGAGCTCTTAATCTGACCCTGATAAGTAGTACTTATATTGTTCATACTTTTTCTAACAGCTTCAAACTTCAATAATAGTGAATTTTTGTAACTCCAGAATTTAACATAGTTCATCGAGGCCTCCCAACCTCTAAATCCGGCCCTGATATGTAGTATTTAAAATCAGAACTAAGTTCATCATACTTTTTCTAACAGCTTCAATAATAGAGAATTCTTATAACACCAGATTTTGACATAGTGTATCAATATACTCTCTCAATATGACTGTCCAAATATCATTATCAGTGATTGACATGTGGTTTATTGATAAGCCTTGAGTGGCTTTCAATAAATTCCAGTAATTTGCACAATTTAAGGTAAGAACAAGGATAACGACTGTAAAATTAATCAATCAAGTTAACGGTTACTTATTGCGTGTCGATCGCAGTGGCCAGATATAATAGTGAAAGGTGGAGAGTACTTTTTTCATATTCGCGATACATATTTTCAAACGTACCTAGACGATATTGTTGGCAGATCATAATTAACTTATAGTAAGCCTTCATTTGTGCTATTACGTTCCTAACGAGATAAAAAAATACACAAGGTTTTACTGTAATGAGTAAAAAGTGCGCAGCAACTTATTCCGTCAGTTTTGCAACCGCAATATTAATTCATTTCCTTGTAATTGTTACCATTTTAAACTATTCGGTAATGTTCCAATAGATTATTATAGAACGGGGCAAATAGGTCTGGCTATATTCCAGAAGGTTCTCTTTTAATAATTGGTACGCTCTTGAAGGAACCTAAGTCGAATTGGTTCGGAAATACTTCAGTTTTTATTTTTCTACAAATTACTGCACTGCCTTAATGCAATAGCGTGTAATTGAGTTATTATCTGTATTAGATGTAATAGACAAAATAATGTGTATTTTGTCTCATTACTCCTAATGGAAGTGTAAACAATAGATTGCTTTCGAGTAACGGCATTGAATATTGTCTATGGAATGTCATTAATACAACCAGTTTACGTTTAATGCATATTATAAGTATAATCAGGTGTTATTGGGCAAGTTAATGAGGTTTTAAAAGTGACACTTATAAGAAAACTTTTGTTTTCTGATAAATTTAATAATATTTTTTAAACAACACTGCTCTTTCTATTATCTTAGATTACTTGATGTATGAAATTTTACTAGTAACTAAATGAGGCCTAATCTGTCAAAATGGAAAGTATAAATAATAGAAGATTCTAGGAAATGAAATTATGACACTACTCAAAAACAGTAACCGTTCACATTATGTGGAGCTGCTGTAACAACTCGCGGTTGTATTGTTCGGCACTTCACTGGCATAGATCACATTTTCCTTAAAATGCGGTATGCGGTTAACCTTAGTGTCGAAGAGGTAACCATTGATTTTTCGCGTAAGTGACGTCACGGACGCGACAAAGTAGCGCAGACGGCGCGCGCCGGTCGCGTCTCGTCGGCGACTGGCCGCCTCTCGAGTCTTGTCTAGCGACTAGCGAATAGCGGGTTGCAAGAGGAAATGTCAGTTGCCATGCGGTGTTGTATAGGGTTGACAGTTATTGCTAGTTAAAGACCATCAACAGGAAAGTGAATTTAATATATCAAATTTTTAAATTGTACAATGGTCGCCTACTGCTCTAAAAATAATAATAGCTTTATTCAAATAAAACTTGCTTTATGTAACTAAAGAAAATGCAACGAAAAACAAAAACTTAAGTTTCGCGTTGAGGGTAGCGTACACGTTGACGAATCGTATCCATAAATTTAATGTTTAAAATAAATATAAGCGGTAAATCCCAAATTAACTGTGAAAATCGAACTGTGTTATTGAAGAACTACCTTGTCAAATATTGTCAGCCCCAGAAGAAGCAGAAAAAGTGCGTATAAGATCTTCTAGGACCACGTCAACAATACGCGACGCATGATACCACCAAGAACGCAGTGAGATCATTTACCTACAATAAGTGATATTGTGGATACATGAAGTGATTTAGTGCAAGGTCAATAGTGGCAAAGTGAGTGCGAGACTAGAAATACAAATATTAAATATTATTTAAACAGGTCATTGATATTCACGCAACTAAAATTTATCATACTATACGATTTATTCAGATCACTTTTCACGAACGTTGTGGCTCCGTACAAAAGTTCTTAACGTAAAATCTAACTGAAGCCAGTTCGATCCTGAGTGTCGACACATATAGGTTTTATTTTTGTTTTATATTTTTATATTTTCCTTTTTCTTCTATATAATAAGGAAGGGAAAATTTGAGGAATAGATAAAATGCTCAAATGCATTGCATGCTCCAAGGACCTAGACATAAGCACGCAGATTCAATGTATACAGTGCTTTAGAGGTTGTCACAGTAACTGTACAGGACTTACAGTGGAACAATCAAGTGACACTTGGATATGTCCTCCTTGCATGCGTAGAGGACGGCGCTGCCCTGATGCATCGCCTGAAAATCCACAAGCCTCCACGAGGCGTCATAAAAAGGATCCAGGACAAAGCGACAAGCACTTGTCTAGGGATGACTTGCAGAAGGTAATTGCAGAGGGAATTAACCAGGCAATCGACGCTAAACTGGGTCACATACAGAATAAGCTGATCGAAACTCTAAAAGCTTCTCTTATTATGGAATTGAGAGAAGAAATTAAGTCCTTCATGATTCCATTCGTTGAAGAAACAAAATCTCTAAGGGAGGAATTAAATATACTAAGGAATGATCTCTCGAATAGCAATGCCATTGTAAGTGAACTAAAATCGCAAATTTCTAAGCAGCAGCAGTGGAACCGAATGAATAATATTGAGGTTGTAGGTTTACCTCAAACTAGCAACGAGTCGACACGCTCACTAATACAAAAAATTGCAAAACATGCTGACGTGGAATTGCAACCGGGCGATATTGAATTCGCCAATCGCGTACAGCCGAAGCAATCAACGCCAGGAAAGCCAAAAACAATTGTTGTTCGTCTCAGATCTCGCGACATTAAAGATAAAATTTTGTCCGGTTTACGAAAAAGGCGAGGAATTCAAACGTCTGATATTGGTTTGGCTGGTAATTCTAAGAAATTCTTTGTAAACGAGCACCTGACCCCTGAAAACAAATATCTGCTAAAAGAGGTTAAAACAATGGCTACGAACAAAGGTTACAAATTCGTTTGGGTCAGAAACTGTTGCATTTTTTTACGCAGAAACGAAGAGTCCCCAGCCATTACAATAAATTCGGAGCGGGATTTATCAAAAATTTCTTAGATTCAACTTTGCATTTGTATTTTTATTATTTAACTAATTATTTTACGGCATCGTTCGTGTATTTTTCAGTGGTTTTAGCAGCGCTTTGTTTCTTGATTTACAATTTCACATTAATAGTAACGCAGAATTCGAGATCTTCCTACCTAAATAAAAATGTTTGCATAAACGTTGGTACGTTTAGATTTTTCTTTAAATGTTGGATAAAACCCTAACCATATTCTATCAAAACGTGCGAGGCTTACGGACGAAAACGACTGAATTTTATCGCAATCTACTCTTATCTACTTTTGATATTGTTTTAATAACTGAATCTTGGTTAAGCGATAAGTTTTACGACAGCGAACTTTGCGGGGGTAATTATACTATGTTTCGGCGTGATAGAACTAAAGAAACATCACATAAAAAATATGGGGGAGGTTTGTTAATTTTTATATCTCCTAAATTGCAGGCTTATGAAAGACCTGAATGGAACTGCACTAACGTCGAAACTTTGTGGCTTACTATACCAGAAAATTCACTTGGAGCTAATGGTCGGCGTAATCTTCATATTGGATTGGTCTATATACCTCCCGATTCTAAGCAGCCGCAACGACTTATGACGTTTATTTCCTCATTCAGTCATATAATTGAATCAAACCCAAATGATTACTTCATAATTGTTGGTGACTTTAATCTTCCTATCATTAACTGGTCTCCCACGGGACCTATTATTTTAAAGCAGGGTACGACCCAGTTACAAGAAATCTCCGAAGATTTCATAAAAAAGTTAAATTCTTCTGGCCTAACACAACATAATTTTATTCCCAATATTTGTAACAATGTGTTGGATTTAATATTAAGTAATGTCTCTCTAGATAATACCAGAGCTGACATAGCATTGGTTAAGCCCGATATGCATCACCCCTGTTTAAGTATTGATGCAACTGACTTACTTCTGCGCAAAATGTCTCCAAAAGTTGGTCAAAAGTATAATTTCTATCGCGGTAATTACGAAGCTATTAATCAGGAACTAAGCGAGGTCAACTGGACACAGCATCTTAATGGAGACACTATAGATGAAGTTACAACAAAATTTTATGATATTGTGAATAGAACTATTATAAACAATGTCCCAATAAGCCGTAATAAATGCAATAATAAGTACCCCGTGTGGTACACTAAGTCTCTGATACACGTCATAAAAGAAAAACTAAAAGCTCATAGGCGTTGGAAAATGTACAAGAACCCGCGAGACTATGACGAGTTCTCGTTGTTACGTAGTAGGCAAAAGCGTATATCCAAAAAGTGCATGCTATCTTATGAACAGCATGTACAAGATAACATGGCTAAGAATCCTAAGGCGTTGTGGTCATACTTAAGAAACAAGAGGCAATGTAAATCTGGGTACCCTAGTATGCTAGTTCTTGGAGATGAGTCATATAAATCGGAGCCTGAGATTTGTGAGGGTTTTAATAAATTCTTCAACAGCGTCTTCCACTCTCCTGACGATACTTATGACCTACCTGAACTACCTGAGTCAGATATCATATATAATAACATTCACATAACGGAACACGACGTCTTTAAAGCTATAAAAAATTTAAATATAAACAAGGGTCCAGGTAGTGACGGAATACCAGCAGTTTTCCTACAAAGATGTAGTAAGGAACTTGCAGCACCACTATCACATATATATAATCTGTCCCTTAACACATTCTGTGCATTCCCTTTAAAATGGAAAGAAGCACATGTAGTTCCTATTCATAAAAAAGGCTCCAAAAACAGAATTGACCATTATCGACCTATCTCAATCCTTAATTCTTTTAGCAAACTGTTCGAAAAACTAGTACATAATGTTATAAGTCCATTAATCACTAAACAACTACCGGAGCAACAACACGGCTTTACTAAAAATCGCTCAACAGTTTCTAATTTGACTATTTTTACTGACTATATACTGAGAGGTATGGATGAGGGTGACCAAATTGACGCTATCTACACGGATATAGAAAAAGCTTTTGATCGCGTTGATCATATTATCCTGTTACATAAGCTTTTCTCCCTTGGAATACGTGGTGACCTTTACAGATGGATAAAGTCATACATAACTAACAGACGGCAAGCAACAGTAATATGCGGGTACAAAAGCATGTTCACTAACATTACATCAGGAGTACCCCAAGGTTCAATACTTGGCCCATTATTATTTAATGCTTATTTGTACGATATAAAATATTGTTTTCACTTTTCTAAACATCTTATGTTCGCGGATGACCAAAAAATTTTCTTAAGAATAAAATCAATAGATAACTGTAATCAAATTCAACAAGATCTTAATAGGTTAGAAATATACTATAAGCAAAATAAACTTTCAATAAATATAAACAAATGTAATAAGATAACTTTTTCGCGTAAAAACAAAAAAATTCAATACACTTACAAAATCGATAACACCCCAATAAAACAAGTAAAAATGGGCCTATCACAACATATCGATGACATAACAGGCAAAGCGTATATGCAACTAGGATTTGTCAAGCGGTCATGCAAGACATTTAATAACATACATTGCATTAAAAGCTTATATTTTGCTTATGTTAGAAGCGTGCTGGAGTATGCGAGTGTTATGTGGTCTCCATATTATACTAAGTATAAAAAAGCAATAGAAAATATACAAAAAAAGTTTGTAAAATTCCTTAGTTTTAAAAAATACCAATGCTTCGATAGTTATGCGCATTCTTGCAATTATTTTAATTTAGACTCATTAGAAAGTCGGCGAAGTCAGCAAGACCTGCTTTTTTTACATGGTATTCTTAATGGGCGGATCGATAGCCCCTATTTGCTGTCGTTAATTTCTTTTAAAATTCCTTCTCAATATGCGACAAGACACTCAAAATTGTTCCATGTGCCTCGTACGAACTCGAATTACCTGCATAATTCACCAATGTTTCGGGTTTTATCTAACTATAACACTAATTATGAGGAATTTGATATTTTCCACCTCACCAAGGAACATGTGAGAAAATATTTGAAGGGGCGGGAAGACTCGAATTTTGTTTAGGTTGTATTTGGTATTATTTTTTGTTTTAAATATTAAATTTCAGTTCTCTGTATATATTTTTTCTATTGATGCGCTTATTTGTTTCATTTTTCTTATATAATATTGTATATCTATGTAATCTGTTTTGGCTTTTTGTACTGTATAAGTGTTTGTTTTGTAATATTATGTATGTTAGCTGTAAGATTACTTATAATTAAATAAATAAAAATAAATAAATAAAATAAAAATTTTCACAACAAAATCAATATGGGACGTTTTGACAACCCTAAATTCTTGTATTGCTCTTCGTGACCTTTGCATCGATTTATGCACCCACTGCCACAGGTCTACAGCTGATTCGATAACAACTTAGTGTGAAGGATACACTTAGGGTCTGGTATAAAAGTTTTAAAAACGGATTTAACCTTTTATGGGTCTGAAAACTCCAATATTTCGTTGATATTAATGTTAATTTGTTTAACAAATTATCACATAAATTTGTGTGAAGCAAAGTTCAAGATCGAACGTATTGACACATAGCAGCCGAAATGGAAAAATTACATACAATAATAATTGTGTGTCGTATGACGTTAATAGTGACGTTACTTAAACATATTTATTCAGTAAGTTTATATGTATATGTATTTTCTTTATCATTTATTTGCTTCTTAATACTATCGAGCAATGTTTGCGTATACAACTTTTGCTGCATAAAAACCACAGGCGCAATTTTTTTGTAAATTTAAATTTCATAGTTAATTAACAAATTATGAGTCGTGATTTCTACAAATTTTAGTTGTTCTATTTAATAAAAGAAAATTACCATTCATAGCCGTTACTATTCGTATTTTTTATAGAAACCGGCACCTAAATGTATTAAGCTACTGTTGATATAAAACCTTATGGATTTAACATTTCATGCTTCATCTAAGCTTTAGAGTTAAAAAGTTTTAGAGTAAGCTGTTTGCGTTTTATTATTATCCGCTACCAGATAAGATTTTAACAAACAAAACAAGGTTAAAGCTATTAAATTATTTCATTGCCGATAACATTGAAATTTAAAAGTTTTTACGATAGATTGGTAGTAGGTAATTAAGATTTTGTAAATTGTATTAAAATTCGTCGAATCATAATAATTTTTAAACATAAATGTGTGCTATTTTTTAACTAGATTCAGAATGAGGATATGATTTTTTTACTTTGTATAATTGGTTCACAGATTGTCATTATGACAGTGTGATTCTCAATAGAGCTAATTGTTTTTAATTATAATATAAAATTTAATTCCTAAAAAGTACTGTGCTCGTAATTTAATATTCCTTATATAATTATTGCATCTATAATAAAAAACTACTTACGCAGGGGGAAGCGAGCGGTGGTGTGTTTGGGTGCAGGCGAGCTGGTGGCGCTGATGTCGCTCTGTGAGCTGTGAAGGCTGCTTTTGCCGCTGCCGTGCGCCGACCCCAGCTCCAGCCGCATTCGCATGTGACGACTGTCGATTATAATATTATCAATATATTAATCAATGGCTCCTTGAAAAATCTTCTCCTTTAAAATCCTGAAGGTGGAGTAAAACCTTATTCATAAAAACATCTGTCTCTTTCTATTACAGTGTAAACGCAATTTGACAGAATTATACGACCGCATTTAAGACTGCAAATACACTGATTTAGTTTTTATGTTTTTTTTTATATAAATGATTAAAATGTGGTGCCTTTCGTTAGATTGTTAGTGGTCAACAGCATCAAAGTAAGTCAACAATTTTAACCATCGATTTCCATACAATTTGTATACTTTACTAACACTATTTAAACGATGTATGTTCTTCTGTTTAGTTCCAAAAAGCCACGTAGCGCTGTTAAAGATTTCTATACACCAATGGTTCGTTATTATTCTATTAAGCAAACTATTTTATTGAAACTATCAGTTTAACTTTGCATTGTTTGACGATAGAGGGCACTCCGCAAATTGTTTACAAAATACCCGTCGATATATTATACGCAAACCGTAGGCGTTCTGAAAACGTAAAAAAATATTGAAATGCTTACAGCGCTATAGAACCAGCAGGTTCTTACAATTTCTACGACAAATAAAGATTTTCCAAATGCTTTTCAGTGATGGCAGAGAGTTATTATATTGTAAAACTTATGGTACTGCTACTGTAAAGGTTTGAGTACAAATGAATACAAATTTGATATTTAAGCATTTCTTATAAGATTAAGAGTAGACTATCCTGAAACATTACTTTTTTAAGGGTACGTAATCCGTTGACAGTTTTGACAACCGAGAGTAATTATGTCTCGACTCAGAATCTGAAGGTCAGCCTATAAACTGCCCAAAGCAGATACAGTACTTATAATTATTATAAGATATAATTAAACTAAATAATATTATGGTACAATAGTTACCTTTTTGGTTTCGCATTTTGGTTTTGAGATTTGGAACTCATGATTCTGGTTACACTACATGAAGTCTGAGAACGTTGTAATGAAAATGAACAATCGACTTTTGATTTGATATCTTTGTAAGACTTAACTCTGTAATCAGTTTTGCTGTCAATTACGTTCTTTTTCAAAAAGCTCTCTCGTCTTTCCGTTTTCTTCACTGTTTTAGGACTATTTTGAACATTATTATCGACCTCGCTTTTTCGACTTTGTAACATCGTTTTAAGCTTGCTTGGAACATCGCGCTTCGGCATTTTGTACTTCTTTAAAGTGAAACTCCTCTTTTCTTCTTTATTCTTTTCACATGTGTTAATTTCACTTTTGTCACTTTTTATAGAATTTCTTTTACTGGTATTCTTGGGTGTTATATTGTCGTCATCCAATAAACATGCGATATTTTGATCGCTTTCCTCTAAAGTATTATTTAGATGATTGTTTAAAGGTGTATAATAAATGTCTTCTAATTTTTTTTGGCTGCAATCCGAGCGCGACGATATCGTAGAGGCTGGTGACATATCATTTATAACATTCAAAAAAACAGGGGAAGCGCGTTGATTTTCAAAATCTGTATAAACTCCGCTTGATTCCATACAAGAATCTTCACTTCTATTAACTATTAAAGGCTGATTTGCTTTTTTATTTTTTCCTCCGTATAAGGCACCATCTATAACTTGAGCGCGTCTATCACCCCTTTGCATTTGCTCATCGAACCCATCAGCATCACTCTCTGTAAAGAAGTCGGAATCTGTCATAGGATCAACTCTTCTAGGCACCGCAATGTTTTGCCAATCCATATCTATGACTTCTTCACGAGGACCTAAATTATGTTCTGCACTTCTGCTAACGGGTCTTGACATTTCACCATCACCCTGATACCCGTCTAGGCTCGTAATACTTGTTATACTTGTTATAAAACTATTCGATACCTTTGACGTTTCCATAGACTTTGTATAATCGTTGCTCTTGCTATCTGAATATGTTTGGGAATCATGCAGAGTTGATGAAGAAAACTGAGAATAGGTACTTATTTCTCCATTTACGTCTGAATTATCTAAAGGCAAATCTTCAGGTGATGGTGTTTGTTCTATCCTGTTTGTAATTACAGGCATACCATTTTTAACGTCTAATGGTATCTCCATATTCACAGTTGTATCGGCCATAGAACTCGCTGGTTCTAGTATACTACCGTGTATAGAAGGTAAAAATTCTTCTTCTAATGCTTCAGACACGGAGATGTCTTGACACGATTCTGTGTCTAGTGTTAGATATTCTTCTTTTCGTAATATATTTTGTGGAGAACAACCATCAGGATGATTTAATAAATTATTAGAATACGTCAATAATACATCATTATCACAGGAAGTAATTTCAATAGCATCAATAGTTGCGATTGGGGCAAAAGTTTCTTTTACGACACTAGATTTTCTTAAATTTATAGTATTTTCATAGCAGTCGTTCTGAATTGTCGATGCTGCTGAGTTAGATTCAGTCTTATCGGTAGACGGAGTATCGCCATTATCTGGAGAGACTTTATATTCATTATTTCCACAAAATATAGGCAATCCCTCAACGGTGGGCGAAAACGAATTTTCTAAGTAGCAAATATCATCCATTTGATCCGGTGTTAGGATGCCTAAACTGTCATCTAAAGAGTTTTCCTCATTATTTCTTGTCATAGAGTTTTCGTTCGGACTTGAATTCGTGTCGATATTTCGTATATGCGACTTTAATTGTAAACAAAGATCTGATCGGGAATGAGTGTTAAAAGTTTTCTTAGTTATTGGGCTAAATTCTTTTTCACACGAGTACTCAAACTCATTCATTGGCTTGGTATCAAAATTTAAAACATTAGGCAGCCGCTCAACTGCAATAATTGAGTTGGGACATTTATTAGGGTAACGGGAATGTAAATCCGCGTCTTCATAATCAACCCTGCTTGACTGGTCTTCTTTGGTTGACGTAGAAGGGCTATCAATATCAAATAATAAACTATATGGTCCTGAGTCATCCCCTTCTTTGTCTTCAACCAGCTGTTGTGTAATGTCATTAAGCAGACTTTTAGTTTTTTTATCTACATTCATTTCTTGCTTTTTAGAAATTTCGTTTAATTTTTCACGCAAATCTAAAATTCTTGGATTTCTGTCGACAACTTTGTCCATGTTGAAATTAATCTTCGGTATCAATGTAGTATATGGTTTGAAATATATTTTTTCTTTTAAATCATTTTTATGGTTTTCATCACTACTTCTGCTTTCTATTGCGTACGAGTTTTTAATATCTGCAGAATAGCTTCTTTTATTTGTAGTTTCATTGGGATATGCGTTTCGAATTTCTAAAGATCTTGTTTTTCCATTTCTGTCCACCGGTATCTGAAATGAGAAACATAAATATAAGTAAAATAACATATAACATACGATATAAAGATTATTTGTTTATTAAAAACAACTTCTCTCTTTGCAAATTGTGGTTTCCAGGCTTCATATATTTATAGACAAACCAACAAAGGTATTTCGCATTAACATAATGCGCCGTACTCAAAACATTCAGTATAATCGTATTCTTTTGTCGTATATGCGGTCGAGTACCCAGTAAGTACTAGTAACCTCTACAAACCTTATGAATATTGAAATTTTGATCAAGGAATGACTCGCGTTTTAAAAGATTTACTTTGTAATGGTATTAAAATAATAACAGTTATTTATATGAAAATTGGAACTAGTTCAACAACCATGTTATCTTAGAAAAAAAATCGAAAATACTATTATTCCCTGATACTATGGGAATGACATTAACTCACGATTATGACGACGCTATCTCTATCTATATATATTCGACTGACTTTAGCGGGCTTCGCCTGCCGCAAAACCCTTTTGACTTTAGCCCCAAGCGTATGTACTAATGGGGCTGTTTCGGTTCAACGAGCGACGTTACGCAGGGTGACCCTGTATTTAAAAACGTAACAGGAACATAAACCACCTATTTTTTGCTGTATTATCAATACGAGCGCTAGAGTCAGTACAAAACCAAAGACAATATCATAAACCTATTACTATATACTTAATAGGAATATGCCCCATCAAGGGCTATGGGCCCGACCCCGTACCACCCTCTATCAGCAGGTGCGAATCAAGAACACCAAGGGGGCATACGCCCCTAACGGGCCAAAGCTCACCCCTCTCGTGGGATCTTTATATTTTTTAAAAATATCGTCTCAACCTGTCCTATGCTGAAACAGAAAATATTCTTATTGTGCAACAATAGTTTAATTATAAGATATTACTGTTATACTACGTAGTAATTATTTTCAAGTACCGTTAACATTCAAAAGAAAGAGACCAACTGCCCACGATACAGGGAATATGTGTGGGGGCTAGTGCACTTTCTTTTTACCTAAAAATACTTTTTATTTTGTATTTAAAGTTCTTTCTTTGTATTATCTAGGCCTCGGCAATAAACATCAAATCGTTTTTCACGAAAAAGAAAATATGTCAGAGATAAATATCAGAGCGCGAAGTCACGAATGGTCATAATAATCGGAAGTATCTAAATGTTTTTCAAGTGGACGTAACACTTATTGCGGCAATGTTAAACTCGTTAACAAGATATCATACAGCACGACTTCGAAATTAATTACTGAACACAACGATATAAAAAACGCAATTATCCAGTTAAATTAGTTTATATGTATCGACTGAAATAATAAACAAGTTCTTAAATACATTATCCAGAATTTTTATACGTAAATTATTAAACGTAATTACCACTGTCAAGAAAACTGTTTTTAAATAATTTTTGAATAAAACGTATCAAACTTGGGCTTTGGTTGTAAACGTGATAATTATATATTAATCTTGTAAAGTACATGTTTCACATAATAATAAAACTATTTACCAAGTTTGGTTGTGCAGGTGTGGACTGTTTTTACACCACAACAACCAAACGAGCTCACTGGTGAGGAGCATGCGAGGGAGGCCTAACAGCATGCTGGTAGTGGGAAGACTGGATTGCCCTTGCAATGGACTACATGTGCTTCAGTAAAAACTTAGTGTGGTTTTGTTGCGGTGATTTATGAATTTTTATCACTTAAAGCTAACCTCTTCTTTTTGATCATTTTTTCTGCCTCGTAATTAGCTACTACTTATATATATTAATTATTGTGACTCAGTTAACCTTTTGATTGACCATATTTTTATTTTGACGTGATAACGATAAAATCGTTTTAGTCGGGTGACATGTTCAGAAACTTGTGTCACACCAAAACCTCACGAGCGCGATCGCAGGTATAACGAGAGAGAGACTGACCGATCTCCCGTCTCATCTCGAGCGCTGCCAGTCATTCCGTGAATGTATGAAGAAAATGTATATCATAGTCGAATAAGTAAACTTGTCATTTTACACCCGAAATTTATCATCAAAAGTGTGAATAAAACGATAGATGTAATTTAAAATTTGAAAAAATTGTTATCTTCATTAATTCCTTACTTCCCAAAAACTTATATCACCAATAAGACGTTATCACGTAAACATCTCGATCGTAAACCTACTTTACAAACAACCAATATTTTTTTCTTTAGATTTTACTTTAGTTATGTGTTATTTTTCTTAAATCTTTATGCACTTCTCGTACTATACCCTCTGTAGGTGTTTCTTTTTTATTGTTCTACATTAGGGTTACCTAGAAGAAATCGCTTGTTAGCGATAAGACCGCCCAACCCTTATAACTTATGTTCCCTGCTTTTGATTTTTTTTTTATATATGTATGTTTTGTATAATAAAATAATATTTAGGACAATATTCTAACACAATAATAATCATATGGACTTATTGTCTGCTTAAAGAAAGAAATAATTATTATAAAATACATTAAATAATTACTCCCGTAAAAATACAATTTTAAAAGACTTTTAAACCTGCATTGAATACCTTTTCAGCGTATAGTGCATTGTTACTGAAAACAATATGATTTCAACATGAAAACTGGTTGTGCAGGCTTTAATAAAAGTTGGCAATCGTTTTAGTGAATTAATTATCGCGAAGGCCGTCAGTAATCGCTTTGAACAAAAAATCGTGTATGTGCCACGAACCATGGTATCTAATAACTTAAGTAAACTTAATGATTAGATACATAAATACTTCTTTGAAATAAATATATAAATACTTCTGTTCAAAATATACCTCAGAAAAGAAATCGAAAGATATTATAAGATATGTATTTATGTGATTGTTTATGGTACATTATCCCTGAGTAAGTCTGTATTTATTTCCAAAATTTAAATAAATATATCCGTGCAAAGAATCGTGAATATATATACTTTTGGTTTATTAGTCCAAATATAAATGGTTACGTGTAGTATATAGGCTATCGAACATGTATTGTAATTAGAAATACTTTACATTATTAACTACCGATTTTTTTTAAATTTCATCACGTGGTCAAAATATATAAACTTTCTAGACAAAATAACAACAAAATAAGATAGTTTGTATAGTCATATAACTCTCACGTCACAAGGTTTCTGTGTGTGCTTACTATTACGTTATTAGCGAAGATCCACTCGAAGTGCTAAATGAGAATGAGCTAATGATTTCACATCGAATTAAAAAGTTGGTTTCAGGTCTCGATCATATTATGATAAAAACATTAATAATATAATCAGAATAACCAACCTCGTACACAGTACTTTAGATGCCAAGTTTTACTAAGCCATACAAACAAAAACCGCTACGGTGCTGAAGTAAATTCGAATTGAATATTAAAAAGGTTAATTAACATTTGTGTATCCAGGAAATCGTGATACAATATACGAGCACAAGATACCACAAAGAGATAAACAAAATGTATGCTTTGACCTTATAAGTCGTGTGGTAAAGGTCATCGATAAATTAAAATACGCTTGTTCTATAATAATTGAATATCATGAATCCTAATATATAATATGCCTTATATATGTGACATATACCACAGCTTTTTTATCTTATCTTCATAGACAGAAGTTATAAGGAAAGCAAAAAGACAAGGCTAGGTCAACAAAATTAAAAAAAATAGAAATATGCTTAAAAGGAGTATTAAGAATATCCATAGCGCTGAATAACCTGCATCATGACCACACCACACATACACACTCTCACACAACATACCCTCACTTTCACACTATCACACAACACAGCCGAATTAGGTATTACTTAGTATTTAATCATTTTGATTGATTTTATCCTTTTCGTACATGTTTCACGCCTTTTTGTATTGTGTGTATTCCATCTTTGGCTATATATTTATTATAATTGTTTTTTGTTATATATAATTTGTGTTAGCTGTAGGATTACGAAATAAAAAATAAATAGCGGAAGCGCATCCTAGTTTATAGGCTGCAAAATTCTAGAAAACAGTAGATATAGATAATTGTGTTTGTTTTTTAATTCAGGTATAAAAATATATTGTTCCTTAAGCCTTCGGTATATGGACTTTTACATTTAAAATGGTATCGCGGATTTTTTGTTTATATTCATGTCTTCCACAAAATAGAGTAGGTACCTACTATAATTGTAATATGTAGTTTAAACAGCGTGCGCGATACAGGGATTTTATTGGTATTTTCATAGTTTGGCTTACATTACCGAAGTTTTCATACGGGTCCCAAACTTTTTGGAAAGTATTGGTAATGATAAAATAATTTTTCAAATCGGGTCCGTAGTTTTGGAGTCTACTCAATACAAACATTCACACAATAAAATCGTTCCTATTTATAATACTTGCGGATTTTTATGTTACCTACATATTTTGATTTATTTTCAAAAATTATCTTTATATATCTGTAGTAGGCATATATTTTAAAGTTCACGCTTTAAAACTATTACATATTATAGAATTTTATCTCAAGTGATCGCCAAGATATCTCGTGTTGTAAGAGTGCCCTTGGCATTCTTATTGAGGCGCCCTGGTACATAGTAGTAGGTAAACATAACTTGCCATGATAATTTCATAGATTTACGTATTTTATCAACGATATATAAAGTTATTTTACGACTGCTTTCTTTAACATTCTAGTTTTACTTACAGTTTAAAAGGAAATCTTTTCTATACCTGTTTGTTTACTTTTTTCTAGTAACTGACTGTTTCCACTTATGGCCGATTTACATTATCTTAGTGTTTAGCAGAGTGCTTTAGGATAGTACTTTAGTTGAAACATGTAAACGCTACTTGCTTTAGTAAACGCTACGGTAAAGAACTTGCCTTTCAAGTTGTACTAAAGCACTCTCCTAAACACTAAGATAATGTAAATCGGCCTTTAGCTTGACACGATAACTATTTATTTAATTATAAAGGTATAATTCGATTATGGCTTAACAAAAGAACAGTGTTGGTTCGAGGAAGCCGCCTTGTTCTAGAATTTTAAATTTACACATATTTGGTAGGTTTATTATACATACATTTATGTATTTAATCTCCGGCAAATATATGAGCCAAAATCAATTAATGCACCGTAGTCGTTTTTAGGCATCTTTCTAATAACAGTGAACGTTCTTACTTTCCCCCACTAACTGTGTGATAGATTCCTACCTACCAAACTCTCATAAACTATGTGTATGTGTGTATGATAAACCGAATTAATTGCACATATACACCACAGATATCGTGAATCTTATTATTGAGTTACAATACATGGTAAAATCAAACGCAAAGCATCTTATAAGGAAATAATGAATAAAATATGTCGTATAGCTAATACACCTGCTACAACGCACGTGTAAAATCCAAGGGTATGGTGGCTGTCATCTTTATATCTTTGAAATACCTATAGATTTTTTAATAACTAATCACGTGAGAACATCTCAAGCAAGTCCAAAGTTATACATCTCAACAAAATAAGAAAACCGTGAGAAGTCGACACTACTATCATTAACAGATATTGTTACAGTAGAACGAGCTCAAGACTCATGAGAAATAATGTAAAAATTCCAGAAGTAGGTGGAGCTCTACTTAGAATTCTAACAAGTGAAACAATGCTACACTACTCTACTTTTCATAGTTGACCCGTTTGACATTACCTGCGTTTTTATACAAGAAATAAGCCTGTATCAAGTCATTATGGAATCCTTATGCGACAATGCAATTACTAAATCAATATCATTTTAGATCGTGTTAATATTACGAAGATTGTGTTATTTTCGATTCGACCTATGTATACTGTATAATGTCATGTAAATTTTATTTAAAAACTAGCTGCCCCCGCGAACTTCGTTTTGTGATTTTACGTAGACTACCTTTTTAGTATATACCAACGTGGAACATTTTGCTACGCTTCCCCCGAGACTGTTTTGGAAAACTTTTAGGTTTTTCTGTGAATTTTTCTCTATGGAATCCTCAGAGTTCAAGTCATATATTTTTAATTAAAAAATTAAGGGTTTTATGTATTTTGTATGATTTATCATAAAATAATAAAAACAAACAATTTTGTCCAAAAAAATAAATAAATAATTTAGGGGTGTTTAACATTTAGGTAGATGAAAAATAGATCTTGTCCGATTCGTAGACCTAACCGATATGCACACAAAATTTCACTTAAATCGGTCGACCCATTATGCCCCGTATTCATGGGAAACATTTGTTGAGCAACAAAGTTGAATCAACGTGTTGCGGAGTTGCTGTCAACATGTTGCTGGCAACACTGCGTGTTGCAGAGTTGACAGCATCATGTTGACAAGCTCTCGCCCGACAAGCGTAAACATCAGTTTAGCGACAATTGTTGACGTGTGTGGACGAGTTTGCAACAGTTTATAAACATGGCAGTAGTGTGGAGCAATGATAAAATAATGCAATTAATAGAATTATTTCAATCAAAACCATTATTATGGGATTGTTCTATAAAACAATACAAAGATAGAAACAAAAAGAACGATGCATTCGAAGAAATTTCTCAAGTCCTAAATATACCCAAAAAAGACGTAGAAACTAAAATACATGTACTGCGTACTCAATTTACTAGAGAGAAAAAAAAGATGTCGGCAAAAAAAACTACAGGCAGCGGCGCAATAGAAAAATGTAAATGGATTTATTACGAGCCATTGGAATTTTTGTTATGTGGTGCAACTACTTCTGGTGAAACGGATACTATGAATAAAACAGTAAGTTGTTTTTGTATATAATTGTTTTATACTATTGTCTGTAAAATTATTACAATTACGCTACATTATTTTGCCATGGAACTCTTCCCTCTGGAGTTATAAAGTAATCGGCAAACTGTTCTCTAATACAAAGAGCTGATTGTGATGCAGGCCTGCCCCGTCTTTGCAAATCAATCATAGGAAACGAACTTAGTTCCCTTCGCCAAGAACCTTCTAATAGGTTACCTTCAGAGTCTTCAAAATCAAAAGTTTGTGGAGGTGTATATATGGATCTGGAAACTGAGTTACGTCTTAAGAAGTTATGTAAATATACACAAGCAATTACCACGAGTTCACAATTGGCTGGTTTTAACGGAATAGGTTTAGTGAATACACGGAACACCACACATAAAATGCCAAAAACATTTTCTATAATCCTCCTAGCTCTTGATAGTCTGTAATTGAATATACGCTTTTTGTTCCCACGTTCATGAATGCCAGGATATGGTTTCATGATGTTCTCCGTTAGCGCGAAAGCACTGTCACCTACAATTACATACGGCATTTCTGTTCCGCCTTGTGTTATTGGTTCAGGCCGTGGCAGTTTAAGTGAGTTTTCTAACAATGCATTATAAAACGGTGTTTCTTGAAATATTCCACTGTCGGACGACCGACCCTTAGCTCCATAATTTGCGTAAATAAAGTTGTAATTGCCATCTGCAATTGCCATAAGTACCATGCTGAACTGATTTTTATAATTGTAGTATTCACTTCCAGAATTATTTGGCGCCACAATCATAACGTGTTTCCCATCAATGGCCCCAATGCAATGTGGAAAATTCCATCGTATTTCGAATTCACGACTTATTTGTTTCCATTCTTGTTCCGAACTTGGAACCTAAAAAATAAATAAATATATAATAAGATAATAATTTACAGGTAGATGAAAACAATGCACTTGAAAGTGGTATGGAGTCAGAGCCATCTCAATCACCAAGGCCGAATGCTACAACATCTACATCTTCGAGGAAAAGAAATAAGACAGATGAATCAAATGAAATATTAGAGGTTTTGAAAAGTGCTAAAAAAAAGATGGATGAAAGGGAGAAGAAGGATCCATTTGATATATATGGTGAATATATTGCTGCTGAATTAAGAAGTGTTAAAGATGACCAAGCCGTGACACAGGCAAAGTACCATATTAATAATATACTGTATGAATTAAAAATGGGACGATATAATACATATGGATATCAAACGGCATCTTCTCATCCATCATCAACACCAAATAATGTTCAGGAAACTGAAATAAGGGAAATTGAGAGACACGAAACAAATAGACTAGATGCATTACGAGACGAAACAGAAGATTCGGCTATACTAAACTTAGTTAACTATCTCAGTGATGAATCAACGCAATAGCATACACTGTTTTTTTTTTGTGTTTTTTAATTAATAAAATACTTGATTACACAAATAGTGTTCTTGTACCTTGACATATCCTGCTAGTGAGTTAATTAGTTCTTGACATACATCTGGTATAATTTTGCTAATCAATTGTTTTGATACTCTGAATGTGTATGAAAGAGAACTGTATGAATCTCCAGTTGCAAGATACCGTAATGTAATAGCCAGCCTCGTTTGAGGTGAAACTGGCTGACGAATATTTGTTTCCCTTTTGGCTATTGATGGACCAATCATTTCTAGAAGATGTTCGAAATCACTTTTCGACATTCTCGTAAAGTTACAAAATGATCCATCTGTCATTCTGAGGTCACTCATCAAATTTTCTCTTTGCAAAAGATAATTTCGAATCCACCATCTTTTTCTCTTTTTTTTATTAGAGATTCTATACATCTGATACAGAGAACACAACAACACTACCTCCTCGGGCAACATTTTAACGCAGACTGGCGTGTGGACAACCTGTATTGATTTAAACATAGTTGCTAGCAACATTCTCGCCGCTCACCAACAATGTTTAGCAACTGTTGCTAAACAAATGTTTACCATGAATACGGGGCTTTACGGAGGAGTTTAATTAAAAACACCGTGACTCGAGAATTGTATATAATAGATGGTCTATCTGCAGGTAAAAACTTTATAAACAAGAACTAAATAGAAACTGCGCACCTTTTTGTTATTTATTTATTTTACAAAATAATATAATCTAAATCAAGATATCTTACATTTGAAAACCACTGTGTTTCTATTAATGAATCCGTCAAAATGTAACTAAAACAATCAACACGATTTCTGCGATGTCATCGCATCGTTTTGATTGTTTTAGTAGCCAACTTATAAGCCAAAATTAGGCAATAAAAGCAAGAAGCCTTTTAAATCAAGGCACGAAAGCCAGTGAAATCTCATACAATGTGCTTGTCATGATAAGTTTGTAAGTAGTGTGCCGATAATGCAAAGACATTCAGTCCTCAATGCAAAGAGAAATTGTGGAAATTTCTCGAATGATTTGTAAAAATTAAGCGTGAACGTTACGTTATACCTATATTATATAATGAATGCATAGGTGAAACCTCTTTATTACTTTATTTATTTTATTAATTACAGCATACATGGTATAGTTTATAAACAATTATCATATTATTATAAACTACTAATGTTTTCTTATTAAATATAAAACCAACGTAAACTCAGTCCTCTCTAACCTATCACAAAATTATCAGGTGCAGAACTAAGGAAACAGTTAAGCAAAGTCAAAGTCAAAAATAATTTATTCATATAGGTAACACAATGTACACTTATGAAGGTCAAAAAAGAAATATATATTATATGATTCTAATTTTACATTTACTGCCAGTTATCAAATCAAGGGCGTAGAACGGATGAGAAGAACTGGTGATAAAGCATAATCATAAGCGGCGTACTGCTGGCGGAGTACCTTTCGTTCCTTATGAAGAGAAGAATTGTCAGTTAAAAGTTAATACACAAAAACAATTTCAGAATACAAACTGATAGGTTTTTTATGTAATAGAAGGCAAACGGGCTCACCTGATGTTAAGTGATAGCCGTCCATGGACACTCACATTGCCAGAAGGCTCGCAAGTGCGTTGACGGTTTTTTAAGGTTGACCTTCATATAATCAAGGTTAGCATAGAAGTAACTTATTTCAAATACATAAAGTACTTGTAAACTTCGCAGTACACTTCTTAAAATTTCTGGTAATTGGGTTTAGTAGTCTGGTTCAGTGGCGTAACAATAGGGTTGCAGGGCTGGAAAATGCCACGGTCCCCCGACCCAAGAGGGCCTCTGACCAAGAGGGTATTATGTTCTATGGATGAATGTGTATATCCAATTCAATACGTATAAGGCTAGCGTGGGGACTACAGGCTATTCCTTCTCGCCTAAGAGAGGAGGCCTATGGCCATTAGTGGGACATATACGTGTAATTGAGTACGCTGAAAATCTCGAAGTTTATTAAAATTAAACTGAGTACAACGTGTTGATTTTTACTGATAGGGCCCCATCAAAAGAATTTGCCACGGGCTCCAGATGGTATAGTTAGGTACGCTACTGGTCTGGTTCATATCGCAGTCTTTCCAAACCTATCACAAATAGTTCTGGGACAGAACTGAGGAAACCGTTAAGTAAAATACGGTAAATTAATTTGTAGTAAATGTAAATTATAAAAAATAAATGAACATTTATCGGAATCTATAAACATAAAATTTAAAAAAATACAATGACAGTGAATTTATATATCACCACTTAATATGTTTTATGTTAAAAGTAAAACTATAAAATTTACCAGACATTTCGTTTCCTTAAAAGGCTGTATTGTTTATGTCAACGAAACATTGCCTAATTAAATTATATTGAAAATTATATGTAAAAGTTTGTTTTAAATTGGGTAAAAAAAGTAAAGTGAACTTTTACGCCATCACACAACACAGCAAAATTAGGTATCACTTAGTTAAATTTATTGAATATTTTTTATTGTTTTTTTTTAACCATTTTGTAGGTAAATATTGTATATGTTATGTTTGTTATATATTAGGTGTTGTTAGCTGTAGGATTGCAAAATAAATAAATAAGAGGTTAAATAAATATACATAAAAGATGTACATACATTTATAAAACATTATCGTCGTGTCTTGTGTGCGAATTACATCAAAAAACATTATATTCTGTTCTAAAAACGAATTCATCAAACCTTACAAGTGACGAGTTTCCCAGCCTAATCTTCAATTAGCCAATTCGTTAGAAGCCTTGACCCCCAGTTATTTAATAAAAATGTAAGTGGTACGTAATGAATAATATAAAACAATGTTATAATAAACACGACGTAATAACGTATTTCAAATTTTTAGGTCGAAATCAAATACATTTTTTACGTACGGAAGTTGAACGCAGCGCTGTCTCTAATGTTAATAAAAACTTGCGTTTTAAGAGTATTAGATCAATATGAGATCTGAGTTATTGAAAAAAGGGATTTAATACTGGATTTAACAATCGCCTCTCCGTTGATCGATGTTCGCCTAATCTTAAAAGCCTTATTTCAAAGCGTGTGGCCTAGTGGCTTCCGCATGCGACTCTCAACCCTGAGGTCTTATTTTCGAACCCGGCTGTTCACCAATGGACTTTTCTTCTATAATATGCGCATTTTAACATTCGCTCGAAGCGAAAACATCGTGAGGAAAGCGGCTTGCACACGGCTGATCACCTACTTCACAACAGATACATAAATCTGAGGCCCAGACCTAAAAAGGTTGCAGCACCAGTGATTTGTTTTTATTTATTTTCATTTAAGTCGAGATTTGCTCAAGAACAGATTTAATCGTCAATAAGGTGATTGCCGTGAATAGGTTACTTGAAAGGAGGTTTTTGTGCGTGTATTAATGCTTTTTCGTTGTTTTCTGGCTGTTAAGTTTTTTATAGATATCTTAAGTATCGAGAGTTTTTCTCTGTCTTCTTTGCCGACGAGTAGGGATGTCTACCGACTTAATTCAAACGTGGAATAAGTTATACCTGTATCTTATATTCCTTAATAAACATATTTTATTTTTATTATTTTTGTAAGTATTATTTTTTCGGGTACCAATTCAATTCCTAGATAGAAGATATTTTTACCATTGTCTTTCTCTTTATCAGTATTTTGATTACATATTTAATTTAATAGGCATCTCATAATCTGCCTTCTGTGTCTAGAACACGTTCAATCTTAAGACATGCAGGTATCTTTAAGTACAGTTTACCTGCACCGTTTGAATTGGTTGCGCTAATAAAAATAAGACATTGGTAATGCCTCAGGGGTCACATTTTCACGCGTGCCAACACAATTTTGTCATTAAAATCTTTAATATATATAATTATCTTGTTATTTTAAGCAATTCAAGCTTCAATTGTTTCTTCAGCAAAAAATTCTGTCTTGCCAGCATGCAATGGAAAGAAGCATCTTAAAGTTGAGGAGAATAAACAAAACAAGAAATGTTGATATTCGTAAAAAACATAACTTACAGATGCACTTGTACACGCTGTAGCATAAATGTAAATGGGCAGGTCATATTGGTAGAGCGCGGGATAAAAGATAGATACTTGAAATAACAAAATGGACTTGACCTACTGGAAAGAGATGCATAGGACGACAAAAGAAAAGATGGACAGATGACGTTATAGAACTAGCGGGGAAATTGGATGAATGTTGTTCAAGACAAATATGTAAAAATATGGAGGAGGCTTATACCCTAAAAGGGGCCATACAAAAACTAGACCACTAAAAAACAAAAACGAAATCTAACGTAAATATTTTTAAACTTATACTAACACTATGTAATACTAATATAAAAAAATGTAAACTAACCAATTGTTGTATGGATTAATTAATTTTGGCTTTAATAAAAATATATAGATATTGTTCTCAAATATTATGTATTCCATCTCTGGCTATATTTTCAGTGTAATTGTTTGTTATATATAAGTGTTTTTCGCTGTAGGATTTCAAAATAAATAAATAAGCGGTTAACTAAATATACATAAAAGATGTATATAAAAACATTATCTTCGTGTCTTGTGTGCGAATTACATCAAAAAACATTATATTCTGTTCTAAAAACGGTATATTCATGAATTATATATAATTTTTGTTAGTAGGATTACGAAATCAATAAATAAATAAGTTTATAATACATATATTAATTATTTATTAAATATTACATAATTAATATGTATAAAAAAAACGTATATACGAAATGTATTATATAAGGAACTATAATAATATCATCCATATTACATAAAGAATTAACTTTGCCTTTCACTAAATAAACATTGAACTACAATAAAATTAAATTGTTTACAGGAAGAGGAGACTTACAACTGTTGTTTCTGTAAAAGAAATTACTTTAAATTATATATAAGGTATGAATTCATTTTAAAATATAATTTAAAAAACATCGACAACAAATTAATACGATTGCAACTATAATTATAACACTAGCCGGTTTTTAAGCATTTATAATTAACCTGTTAGCCTGCAAAACTTATTTTGTCGAATTTTATATGGCGCCAAGATTCTTGGTATATTACAAAAAATACGAATGTTTATCTTAATATATATAAATTACGTGTCACGTTGTTTGTAATGCAAATTGTTTGACACAATTCTAACAGATGGCGCTGCGTTGAAAGTACCAACCATTCACATAAGCTACAATTTAATGGCATAGCCACCAAAAAAGCATGGTGATCCCCATGACTGTTGTTGTCCTGCCGTATCCTTTGAATAGTTTACTACTATGTAATATAACAAAAACCTTAGCCACAGCAACGCTTGGCCCAGCCTGCTAGTTTTATATAAATTATAGCCGTACTTTAGTTGTTTAAGGTAATACTGAAGACATTTACGAATAATTTAAATAACTTCACTATAGATACAGTTTTAATCTAAAAAATATCAGTCACTAAGCAAAATAGGCATTAAAATTCAATTAATTGCACCGTTAATTATATAATTAATCTACCATTACAGTAATGAACACGATTGAGTGGTATTAGAACATAACATATGTTGTTTTGGTAATAACATATACGTAAGCTGTCAAAAAAGGCGATTGTTTTTCGCGTTATAATTGAATTCCACTACAAAAGGTATGGAATATAACAGGAAATAAGTACATCAATAATTATGTAGTGTTTTTGTATTTACACGTATGCCTTATTGCATGTTATATGCGTTTCAAGGAATGTACACAATTGGAGATAAGAAATATCACGAAACTCGTGAAAATCTGAGTGTTGTTTCGCTTGTATTAGCAATCATTGTATAATCAATTTCTAGTACATTCACCTTTTTAAACATTGATTGACTTCAATAAACTGAACCTTTTTGTGTATGTCCCTGTATATCTGACTCTCTGTTGACCGATTTTGGGGGCTGAAGTGTCAAATTAGCTTGACAAACGATTTAAAATTCACCCAAAAATTCTCATAGAATGTTTACGTGTCTCGTATATAAACTAATCCACAGTTAATACATTTAATTCACTGATTTTTTTTTTCTCAACAAATAAGAATCGCAATACATGGAAATGCTGCCAGCATAAAAGTTACACTGACACTAAACTTTTTAGACTGTGACTAAATATTTTTGTGCTTTATTTTTAATATAATTATAATTCATGTGAGAAACATTGTTATTTCAAATTTTTTCAAGCATTTTGGAGTATGTAATATATGTTATTCATTATTTTATATATATTGTTTTAGTACTTAAATATGACTTGTATTATTAATTACGATACAGTTAAGAATCTGATACAGTCTACAGATATACTTGACAGTTCGTGACCATCTCGATTAGTGGTTACTTGACCTTGATACCTTACTGTCGAATATAAGAAAAATTCAGTCCTAGATACATTAAGTTACGTTATTATATATATATATATATATATATATATATATATATATATATTATACTAACTTTTTTTTATAATTAACTTATTGCTAAACATTAATAAATATAAAACTAAAATAAATTTAAAAAGTTTGGTCTCTGTGGCAGTTTAATGCTATCTGCATTTCCACTTATTTATTTGTTGAGCGAGATAAGCACCAGCTCTGGGGTCACCGATACTATCTACCTGGCGCCAAATTAAATCTTTAATTAGCACCTGTGCACTTGGATATTGTAAATCCTACTAATATTTTAAACGCGAAAGTTTGTTAGTATGGATGGATGTTTGTTACTCTTTCACGTAAAAACTGCTAAATGGATTTTAATGAAATTTTACAATAATATAGCCAATACATCAGAATATCACATAGGTTACAATTTATAAAGAATTATCTAAAATATCAAGTAAGTAGGAAAAAATCTACCATATGCGAGCTATTCTGGCGTGCGCTGCCAAAACCGCTAGAGTTACACATATGTAATGTATGATGGAAATGTATTTTAACTTTACTTTAAAAGAATGTGTGTTAAGACGTTTCTTTAATTATTTATACGCATTGGTTTATTTATACGCTTTTTATCTATAATGTAACTTAGTTCTAAATCCGCTATGATGAGGTCAACAAGTGTAATGACCGCTAACTTGATTTTTTACTTGTATTTTGATATTTATAGATAGCAATGAGTAACCAAGTGAACGTGAGCAATCAGCACAAAGCGGGATTGCGTTTTTTTTTCTGCCTCAACTCGTTATGTCACTTTTTGCGCTCGGAGCAACTCACGAAGATGACGCTATCATTTATAATAAGAAATGTTTTTAATATTATTTATTTTTGTTTTAATATTACGTTGGGACGCCCAAGACATGGGAAAGAGTTTCGTTTAGCCGTCTTCAGAAACCCGGCGATTATGTATTTTTGTTTATTCTTTTGTATTATAAAGAGGTTTAGTTTGTGAGGTTGTATAGGTAATATCTGGCTGTACTGAAGAAAATTATATTACAAATAGACAGCCACGTTATTTTTAAGTGTCAATAGCGTAAATATAGTCGAACGAAAATGTCTCTTACGAACGCTGTCCTAACTGCCAGAGATATACTCGTATGAATGAATTCTGTGTTCATATCTTTATATATATAATTCTTCTGTGAGTGTGTATGTCACTGAACTTCTCTCAAACGACTGGACCGATTTTGATGAAATTTGTGTTCAAGGGGATCTGGGAATGGTTTAGATTCACAAATCAGCCCGCCAGATGGCGCTGCAATCGGTACTTTCATACTTTGCTTTACTAATCGCTTGAAATATCATGCAGGACAACGTCTGTCGGGTCCACTAGTACAATATATATATAGAAAAACTTTATATATAGAAAAACAACCCCCGCGTCTGACTGTTCGCGATCATTTCAAAATATGTATACCTACTGGACGGAACTAATTGCGGTTTTCAACAATATCTAGAATGATTCTTGAGGAAGGTATATGATTCAAGGGTTATGGGTCACGGGGGTCCGAAGCCGGTGACGGGGTATAAAATAACTATGTTTAATGTCATAACACCTGTCAGACAGTAATTCATGCCTTAGGCCTAGACTGTACTAAGTACAGTGTAATACATATTTGTCGCATAGTCTTTCTATTATTTCTTTAATATTTTGGACTCTTGGCTGGCGCTCTTCGATTAGCTACTTCGTCTGTGTCAATGCACTGAGACCTTCAAGAAAAACATTGACGTCACTATTATTCTTGTGTGAACTTCACAAGTTAGTTCTGTACGGAATTGTATATCTGTATCACTCATAATTCTTTATTAGACAGCCTTATGTGTGATATTCAATATCGATCCCTCCTAATCCATCGTGAAAGGAAAATTATTTATTTCTATGCTAATATTATTAAGAGACTATTTTTTGTAAATTTTAACGAATAAACTCAATAACTGACCGACAAAATTATGCCTAACTAACATCTATATATATTTATAAATATTTAATAAATAAAATGTTCAAGCCGGGCCAGCCACTAGTAGAGAATAGTTTTACCGTATTGTTGGTTTTCATTACGGAAATTTAATTAAATAAAATGAAATTTTAATTATTTTTTAACAGCACGTAACGGGTTGAAAATCTTAATAATAAAATTTCAGCATTGCAAACCTTTATAAGGAAAGGAAAATGTTACATACATTTTTCTTCCTCGTAGATTTTTATATAAAAGACATATAACATTTACCAGAGAATAAAAACGCGGCTTTTTTTGTAGGTGCAAAATTCATAACGACATTTTGTTTGTTTCACACATATTGCCACAATTCATATATAGTCTATGATTTTCCATCATAAATGGTGTTTAGGCCAGACACTAAGAATGATGATACTCATTATTGTAATAGACTCTGAAGGCCAATACGAGCAAGAAATACCTAACGCCGCAAATCCTTAAATGAGGTCATATCAAGACAATTGATCAACAAAAGATCTACATTGATAACGATTATGTATTAACAAAGAATCCTTACTGTCTAATTAACTGTAGGTATTACCTCATAGTACGTTAGCAATTGGTTTATTTTTCAGTAATTTGCGCCGGTTAATACTATACAACGATGTATTGTTATATGTAAAAATTGTTTTTCAACGAAAATATAATGTAAAAGTCAAGATAGAAAAATCAATTACACCGGTACCCACATTGTGAAAGAGTATTGAGTCTTTATCGTAATTTGTCTAGGTAAATGCTTTGGTAGATATAGGTGTGTTACTTAGATAAAGACAAAGATAACTTAATGTTTTTTAAATTATACTTTAACATTTATATGCAGTTTACCGCTCCATTTATTAAGACAAGTAGACGATGTAGTTAAAAATATGGCTGAAAAATATTCAGCGCAGGCTCTGTCCTTGCTTATCATTCAATATCGTTGAAGGGTCTGCGATTTCCAAAATATTAATTCTGAAACCTACCTTCGACATCGCTCCGTTCACGTTACAAGTTCGCCATTAAATCACTCCATTATGAAATCGCCGTTCAGTCGCCTTGAATTAAATAATTACAGCGCATTGATTAAACGCGCAATGTCCATATCACATTTCCAAGACACCGTTCCGCGGCAGAAGCCCGATCAATACTGGGTTATGTCGTCGTTCGCGGACCATATAAAAAATATGCCTTGTACGCGTGCGCGCGCAATCTCTTGTTGACTGACGTTTGCTATGCCATCAGCCATATAGATGTAGCCTGTAGGTACCATAAAAACTACCGGCGAATTGGTCTTCCTGCCTAACTCGCTAAGTCAAGCGAACCGTAACCAAACGAGGCCATTGTAAACTAATTGTAACAAAGTATAGAAATGTTGCTAAAATGTTCATACATATGTTAATAAATCGTATTAATTAGGTATGTATATATGAAAGAGAAGTATACCAAAACGTGCATTTAACAATAAGGTATCAATCAACAAATTTGAATATAAAAAAGTGCAATGTAAAAAGAAACGGTGACAATGGGCAGAATATAAAAATCTACTGTATTGTGAAGTTTATTATATTATAATATAATAAGTACCTATATAAATTGACGAATGACGATATAAATTATTTGTATTATATTATAATATAAAAACCTATATATAATGAGTATATATAATAAGTTAATAGTATCTACCTACATTCAATTAAATACTGATACTGTAATAAAAATAATGAAAATTGTTTTTTTTGTTTATTTTAAATCTTATCCATTTTGTAATATCTACCTAATCTTCTAGCTATTAATCATTCTAATAATCTGCGTCTAAAATTATTTTGTTTTAATGACTTAAATCATTCCGATATTGATAAATAAAATGAAAAATGTAATTAAAATAATAATTGTATGTTGGAATAATGAAAGTTGAAACATAAACGGCGCCAAAATCGCCCTTATCAGCGTGCTTGCGCTTTAGTGATTACTACCACAGAAAATTAATAGGCTTGTTACATTCATATAGCGAGGATTACGAGTATATAATATAATGTAATTAATTAATTGCATAAATTAATTTTACGAATGATTTGAGGGTTAACAATAATTGGTATTGGAAAAGGACTATTATCCTGACAGTGTGACCTATACATTAAAGTCAAAGTGAAATATTGACAATTGACAAGTGAATCATAAAAAATATTCAGAAATCATAAGTCATAACACAAAACATTAAACAATATTAATTGGTATTTCGTACATGAATAATAGCATTATTGTTTAATTTTTAACACGAATTTACAAAATTACTAATAGTCACATCGTTAAGTAAAATAAAAAAAATGAATTGTGAAATTGTTTGAATAGGAAAGTTAATAGATGATATTATTAAAAACTTATTGGTATCCTGTTGTTTTAGCCGTAACATACGGAATCAGCAAAAAAAAACTATTAATATTATGTACTTATCTAAGTCCCAATAATGTCTCAGGATATTTTACCCCAAGGAGCAAGTAAATCCAATAAGAAATGGGACAGGGACACGGTTGTGCCGTTCATTTTATTACCACTTCTGCTATTGATAGCAACAATATCTCTTACCATCACGATAATTGTTATGATTTTTATTGGAATGGGCGCCTTATATGTTCAATCACGTCCTAGACAGAAAAATCGGTTAGTCAAAACTTTCCTTAACTTGCTGGAATACTTCACTGCAAGGAATATAAAAGCAAAATTAGTATGCACACTTATGAATTTGTTATTATTTCAGGTCCCCTTTCTTCTATTCATGGACATTGTCATCTGGAATTTGTATGTTTCTTGTGTATGAGCTAGGGGTTTTATCATTACTGCAAATAACTCAATTAGAAAACTTTATATTTTTATTACTTTTGGCTGGAACATGTTATTGTTTCTATAGGATGAAAGCAATTGCTGATCATGAATTATATTTGGGTACAAAAGGTAAAGAATACAGGTAGGTTTTTTACTTTTACCAGTTTTAAAATTTAAAAATATGCTCTAAATGTCTTTAAAGTTTTTGATATCATTTGATCTAGAAGTATAATAACTATTAGCTGTATGTAACATTTTATTGCATATTTAACTCATTACTATAAAAAGGAAAGCAGTGCAATATCCTTATAAAAATTTGAAGTTTAACAATTCAAAAGAAATTAATCCCACAATCTAAATAGCAATTAATATTTATGGCAATTTAAATTAAATAAATATAATTTTTTCAGTCCTGTATTAACTTCCGATTCCTATTACTGCCAAGTCTGTCAATTGGAAGTAAATGAAAGATACTTTCACTCTATTTGGTAAGCATTTTAAACATTCTCTAGTCTGTATGTATTATCTCTATCCAATTTTATTCTTCTTGCAATAATTTTTGACAAATCCTATAATCCTTTGAAAGTTTAGTTATCTAGGTTTAGGTTATTATAAAGAAAAGCCAATCTAAATGTCGAAAACTAGTTTTTTTTTTTTTTTACTATTTAATTACATTAAATTTCTTCTAATGTTTAAATTATGAATGTTACAGGTGGGATTGTTGTGTTTTCAGACCAAATTACATTTATTTTGTATATGGGCAAATATTTGCATTTGCAACACTTGCTTTTGGTGCTAACTTGGGACTCACAACAATATGTCATCCCATGATTTTGTACGGCTCACTGATGATACCTGAAGATTGCACTGATGCTTATTTTGAATTTAAGTAAGTATTTTTTACTACTTTCTTAAGTACAAATCAGCGTAGCCAGACGTCCCGATTTTGGCGGGACGTCCCGATTTTGGCGGGACGTCCCGATTTTTAAAACAAAATGAAATGTCCCGTGCGGGACAGGCTTAGTCCCGCTTTTCGGGAATAACTCGATGGCAATAAGAAGTGTGTACTACCACCACCGCACAATAATGGTACCAACTCTTTCAACAGTATCCAAAAAAATACCAATATCTTCAAACTTTATATTAAGTATTCTACCATCAAACTGCTTTCCAAAACGCCTTTTTGAAATGCTAAATTTAATGAAATCAGAGTTACTCATCAAGTTTAATCTGCATGTGAAGAATTCTTCGCCTTTTTTAAAGAGAAAAATGAAACTTTTAAAGAAGTTAGGAAGATATCTTCATAGAAATATTATGAATAAGTAATTCTTATAAATAATAACTGTCTTATTGTAACTTGCAATTTGAAACACTCACTCTTCAGACTATTGTTTGCAACGCTATAGGTATTTTTCTAATAAATAAAACTTTTTTTATGATTTTCTTGTTTTTTAATCAGAAGATGACTAAGAAGTAAGAACCATTTAACGATAGGTTTAATCTGATTTAAATACTTTTAAAACAATATTTTAAAACTACTGATTATTATTTAAAAAATTTACTATGTCCCGCTTTCGACAAATGAATCCCGCTTTTTTCGCTTTAAAAGTGCCAAAATCCCGACTTGACTAAAAAAAAATCTGGCAACGCTGGTACAAATGTTTGCATGTGAGTGATGTGAAGTGACTTTACCAATATAATAATTATTAATTCTATGTTATAGTTAAGTATAAAACAGATCATTAAATAGATCAGATGGTCAGCCTGTTAAATAAGTTGCTAACCATCAGGGTAAACACATTACGATTAATCTTCAGTGTCTCTCAGTATGAAAACATAAATTTCTGCTGGGCATCAACCATTGACAATTCAATGGGTTTGACACATTAAAACCGATCCTTAGATACCTCAGCTATGGATACAGTAGAAAATGTTCCTTAAGTATATAACTTTGATTCTCTAATAATTTTTGTTTTCAGCTATGCATTATGCTTTGTATCCTGTGTTTATGCAATTGGGTACTTATCAGTAATTGCCTTAGTTATTCTCCAACAACTGTTTATCTACCTTCCGAAGTATTTTGGTAAGTATACCTAACCATTGCATTATTAAACTTTCTTTTGTTTTATGTATACTAAACTTGGCCATAGTTAAAGAAAAAATGAATAAATCTAAGAATCATGGCTACTGATATTTTGTACGTATATAGAATGTCAATCACCATTTAATCTAGTTTTTAGAGTGTTGACACATTTTTCAAGATGATGTACCTTTTGATGATAAAATTATTAATTAATTAAAATTATAAGTATTGAGAAGGTTACTTGAGTATGAATAGCAATATAGCACGAGGAGAGTATGTAGAGTAAATTTGTTTATTTTTATTTTTTTTAGATTAATACCAATATGTTATTCTAGCTAGCTGGTTTTTATTTCCTGTATAGTTATTTGAAAGTCTAGAATGTGACGTGTAGCAAAACATATTATTATTTTCCTACAAAAATATGAGTAAATCTGAACTAAATTATTACTATGTAATTATATAACATACTACTAATGTTACATCTAGTTTAACGAATTTCATCTCTTTGACATATTTTTACGACATTGGGCAAGTTGTAATAAATGCGTGTAAATTTATATTATTAATAATATTTTATGTTTGTTTTAGCACCACAGTGGAGAAGGCTGATTGATGTTTGAATTTTAGTTTTGGGAAAATTCAAAAGCTTATATGCCTTACAATATTTATTTTATAAAGTTTTAGGAGTGGTATATTAATTCATAAGCCTATATCAGCGTATATACTACAATAGTATGATTACTATCGACATCTCCATAGCCTAGTCATTCTACTAAGGGCTGTAATTTTGCAGATGCTTTTGCAATGCTTAGAAAATTGGTGGTTTAACACTGAAAAGTGGTTGTCTTTGTGTGAGCAGTATTTTTTAAATATATTTTCAAATTTACTCGAAAACGCACCTGGGTAAAGTGGCGAAATACATTCAATAAAATAGATATAATGTGTCCTGTGTTAATCAAGGTCGGGTAATTTATTTCTTAATTTATACCTTATATAAAATACGTACAACGATGATAAGTAATGCGGTGTTTAAAAGTTACACAGTAACAGTATTAAATAAAAAATCGTGATTGATACTCAGGCTCCTGGGCTCATGACCGCGTCCATTCGTGTTATTGCCGGTCTCAAAAACTAAGGGCTCATGCCCACGAGCCGGTTTGAACACGGCCCGGTTTTTGGCCGGCGCCGGGTAGAAACCGTCCGAGCTTGCACACAAGACGGTTTGTACACGACCCGGTTTCATCGAGGTGCCGCCTTCATACGCTCTTTTCATTCAATGAATTGTGGACGTATAAAATGTTGAGTGTTAAAAAGAGGAAATGTATACATGGTACAGGTACATGTATAAAAAGCGAAAAAAAGACGAGAAAAAATACATAGACGACATTGGGTACCTACCATGTTAACAGAAAGAGAAGATCATGGTGCATTTCATACGCTCATTCAGAAGCAACTATGACGAGAAATTTGAGAAGTACTTTCGAATGAAAAAAGAAACATTATAAAAATTTTACATATTTTGGAACCCAAACTTAAACATATACAAATAAGAAGATACAAATATGCGCAGTAGTATATCTCCAATTAATAATTCCTGGTCGACTTAAATAATTATATAATGTAATATTACGTTGTAGGTAGGTACTGCGTTGGTAGTCGGCACGCGCCGGGTGTAGCCGTAAAAATAGCCATTATCTTAGGCAAGTGATGTAAAATTGAGTCATTGTGCATAGTAAAATACAGCAAGCAATAAATTCACCACAAGTACGAAAATGCACAGCAATAATGAAACAATCTTGCTACTGATCATGGCTCTTCAATATCTGTTTTATAGGCATGTCGCTGAATAAAATTTCCATACAATATTCGCTATACGTATCAAGTATTACAATAAAGTATAATACACTAGACTCAGTACTCTTAATATCCGACAAAATTCAAATGTTTAAACATTTTTGACAGTTCAGACAACATGTAACTGTGACGTATTGGATATACTTAAAGTTCTGTCAGAACTCGTTGGCGGGAATTGTACTTTCCTATTTTTATGTTTTTTAAGATTATGTTTATAAATAAGAAAATCAAATATTTCGTCATAGTCGTAGAATAGTGACGGATCTGACAAATAGTAAACTTTACAGGGCAGCCATTTCAAAATAATATAATCGTGTTAGTTTTTGTTACAACTTTTAATTCATATTCTGTTATTATGAAAATTGGCATACCAGCAAACAAAAGGGTTTGTTTTGAAACAAAATAAAAATAATAACATTAAATTACACAGTTTTCAAGAAAAACGTTCAATCAAATCACTTTACCGACTGATTAATTTGAAATTTAAAACACATGGTTTTTTTTTAATGTAGCCATAATATTTAGTCAATGTAGTATCCAAATATGATAATGGATTTTTTTCAAATCCGACATTGTTCTACGATCATGACCATTTTATAAAATAAAAATAATTTATTGCTATCGTATTGTTTATTATAAAACCCTTATAGAATACATATCCAATAAAAACGTTTAACCCTTAATGACTAATGTAAATTGAATGTCCCATGCTCAGAAAATGCACTGTCATGAAATCAGTCTTCTGGGGGGCTATAATCTGGTAGTACCAGCATGACTTTCTGTCTCCATTTACGTTTGCGAGCCTCTTGGTCTCGCTTGAGCGCATTCAACGCAGGCAACGCCCTCCAACATGTGAAAGTCTTGAAAATAACATTACTGAAAAACAAGCATACATTTAAATATTAAATATAAATTGTTGGCGTTTTTAAATTGTCCGATAAAAACTCGATTTATTCTTTGTATTACTGTAAAACCTGTCGAATCCAGATTCTGTTATTGTTCATAGGTCAAACAGAGTCGAGGCTTTTTTTTATTACTTGGGGAAATGCATTGCGCATACCCTACCGCGGTGCGACTGCTTAGTGCGGGAGGGTTATGTGGGACTCGCGATTGTGCATACCCACTAAAACCCCAAGGCGCCACCAACAATCGCCTTAGGCGGGATGCGGTAACAGCAGAGCCTTATCCGCTTCAGAGTCGAGACTTGCGCGAACTATGACGGGGGCATTGCGTTTGGCATTTCATATCAAGCGGACTACTGCTATTGGGCCTGAATAAATAAGGATTTTTTTGCTTTTTAGTTGGTGTAATTGACTAACGAGTAAACGATGTTTATTAGAGAACAGTAATAGTTTTTTTTAGAAAATACGTGAAATGCCTGATATATCAAAATCCAATTCGTTTTTCATACACGTAAGTAGTACTTTAGCGCTAAGTGACTCTGAATCTTAGTTAGAAATTTATCAATTCTCTAATATAATGATTATAGGTAGCGGCACCAACAAAGAATATTTATTTAATAAAACAGTCGAAGGTTAAATTTTGCCATTTGTTATTTAGTTCCAAAGTTCCGTCCGATTTTAGTATATATACTGTTTGATTTGAATCAGTTCTATTCTTCTCAGACTACAGACCAAGTTCATGAAAATCGGCTAAATTAATTATAGTTGACAGGCATTTGAAGGCGTTTATTTTCTTTTAATTAAAAATATTACGTTAACGTCAATTGTCAGTTCTACGGGTTAAATTAGATAAAATTTCATGATAATTATTATTTAAAAAAGTACATACCAATTGTGATACTTAACAGCTGCTGCCCATTTTAATTCAATCTCTTGTTTAACGACATTGATGCCCTCGCAAAACTTTCTAAAAACTAATTGAGTTACATAGAAATCGTAGTAATCTTCGGCGACTTGCTTCTTCACGATATAATTGTAATGATTCTGCAATGTAAAACATTATTTTAAACATCAACATTGATGTTTTATATTAATAAAATAAATACATAGATCATAAATTGGCTAATTACTTGATGCAGTCAACGTTTACTAGAACCGTTAAATCGCTTAGTTAAATAATTTTACTGCCGTCAATGAATTACACCAGAACACGTATTTCAAGCATCTAATGTCATGAATTGTCATGAAATTCTTATTATCCTAAGTAATATAGGTATTTATTTGAACTAGAAATCACATTAAACGAAAGTCAAAAATTAAAAGAACCTTTCCGTTTCAGCCCCTTAAAAAAGAAATCATTGTAATAAAACGTTTTACCTAAAATAGTCCGACTTATTTCATTACAACATAATCAGAATTTGACAGAATACAAAATACTTTAGAACGCCCTAATGTATTCTTTTGTAAAGAAGACGTTCTAGACTAGTCACTAGTTATCGATTAAAAAGTAATATTAGAAAACTATTCTTAACGCGCATACTTTTAGATTAATATTGACGTCCTTAAGACGTTAATAGGTTAATAAGTAAACATTATCTATATATATTTCTACGTGTATGTTAGTGAACTCCTCTTAAACGGCTGGACCGATTTGAATGAATTTTTTTGTATGCGCATGGGAGGTTTCGATTCACAATTCCGGCAGATGGCGCTGTAGTCGGTACTTTCATACTTTGTTTCAAACTCAAAATATCTTTATTCATATAGGTAAACAAGTACACTTATAAACGTCAGAAAAGAAGTTAAACTAATGCTAAATTAACATTTACTACTTAAATGTTTAATATCCTAATCGCTTGAAATATTATGCAGGACAACGTCTGTCGGGTTTGCTAGTTAATTTATAAAATATATTGCGTCATAAGGAAAATTGTTAATAAAACCCAGAATAATATACAATAATTATTGTATGAGGAAAATTCCTACCTTTTTTAGAGAATCAAATGCTCGCCTTAAAACCTTTTTTCTATAATGTTCCTCAGCTCTAAAATTTCTCTCAAACCACATATCCTCCGTATAAAACATCCAATGTAAAAATATATTTTTAATTAATTGAAATTTGTAATGCGCCTTCGCTCGATCTAGGTTGTCCCGTTTTATTTGTATTAAAATCTGAAATGGCCGCACACCATATCGTATCATTAAACTCTTTTCGTAATGTAAATCGGCCATAACCATTAGTGCTCTCATTCTTTCTGCGTGTTGCTTTTTACGTATGTTTTCAATTTTTTCCTTTCTTCTTTTTTGTTTCAAGTCTTTTATGCGTTTAGTTTTTTCCTCTTTATCCATTTCAGCCTTTGCCAGCTCTGCCTGAGAATGTATAGATACATATAGGTATACAAAGAAGAAATAATATATATAAAAAAGGGCAGAAACATGTCTGGTGTTTTATTTAATTTTAGTAATGGTCAAATTCAAATTCGCGACTTTCTAAATACTATTTCTGTATGACAAATTCAATACGTTTTTGACATAGGAGAGTTAACATTTAACGGTCAGTCTGACTACCGAATGTCACAAATGCGCGTCTTTTCGTTTCTGAATCTAAGTTGGATTTGCTCACGGTGCTTCTCGAGTTATGTGTAAAATGAAATATAAATTCATTGATGCACTATCACTTTAATTATATATTTTACACGTTTATAATACAATACCTGCTGCTTTAGTCTTAACTTTTCTTCCTCAATTTGTTTACGCCTTTCTCTTATTACTGCATGTTTTTCGTCTCTTTCGCGCGCTCTTGCTTCCATTCTTTGTAAAAATTTTGGCACTTTTAAACATTGTAAAACCAATGAGGGCTCTGAAAATAAATTTATGTGTTTTGTAGTTTGTAAAGACCTGCTCCCATAGGTCTCCTTACCAAATCTTAATAGGCAAGTTTCATAACTTCCAACCAAATATTATATTTATGCGCTAGCCGCTAATCAAGCTAGGGAATACGGGTGCATCAAGTAAGCAAGAGCAAGAGCAAGATAATGTTTAAATTAAATTCCGTCATCCTTATTCTACGCTTAGTAACATTAATGTTACAAAAAAAGGTATATTCGTGTTTATTTTTTAATTTCTTAACATACACGATTGTGTTATAGTTATATAGTATATAAAACAGCGATCCCATTTGAGTTTACTTTCTATCAAATCTATACTCTAAAGACAAAACTTGTCTTTGACTATATAATTTCTAGACGGTTACCTTCTATTTCCGTAATGTTGAGTTCATTCGTTAAACATTTTATCTTAGGTTTCAAATGTTTGTCGATGTCATAATAGGTTTTTCGCACTTCATCTTTCATACAACTCAACGACTGCTTTGAAGCATCGATTATTTTATTATATTTCAATTCCTCTATTACTTTATTTTGCTGCTCAAGTTTAGCTTTCTGTAACGCAATTATATGCTTTTGCATCTTGTACCTGAAATAAATAAATAAGTAGGCTAAAAGAACCTAACTTATTAACTAACCGATTTAAAAAAGTAAAACTAAAAATACATATTGCATGATTAAACCGTCTTTCATTAGCTCAATTTTACAATTATTTATTGTCAATTTCGTACTTCACAACAAAATTGCAGATTTATTTATTAATGCAAAAAATAACAATTAGGGATATTAATTGAATGCTATTTAAGCCAGTATTTTTCTTTTATATCATGCTGGCCTGAAAGATAAAAATACTAAACTAGAATCGAAAATAAGTTATATATTGTGTATGTCCGGTACCTGTGATGATAACTATTGTAATCTCGAACTAGCATTTTAGATCGATCTTCAGGCTCTGTACTGTTTTTGGCTTGTTTGAGTTTATCTAAAAATTTATCAACGGCCTCTTTTCTTGTGTGTTTTAACTTGTTTTCGGTTTTTATTTTCACACATTTATACATTTTCCATTTATCAACATATTTTCTTGCTATATTGTGTTTATGATCTGTGTTTTCTTTTTTAAACGAGGAGATTTTTAAAATATCGGTTATTTCCGCATTACGTTCAGTGTCATATTCTTCAAGTTGATTGTCAATTTGTGGATAAAGATCGTTTTCTGTTCGTTCTTTGTCGCCATCTTCCTCGACACTAACGTCATCATTATAATTAGATGAAAGTGTCATCATCACTAAAAGCGATTGCAAATCGTTATTATTACTAAAACTAAAATCATCTACAAAGGTATCCACATCTTCAAAGGTGTCAACTGTGTTTTGTTTCTTATGTTTAACCTCCTTTGCTATTTCGTTTTTCTTTAATTTCGGCACTGATTTATCAAAATCAAACACCTGTCGTTTGATATTTGGTAAAACCTTAAATGTATCGGCGCTTTCAACCTTTAAATCAGATATTTCGTTAAAATTCTGTACAAACGTATCCACTTCGCTTTTTATGAGTTGAAACTCATCAGGTGGTCGGTTGGATATTGGTATTAAATTATTTGATAACCTGTGTTTCTTGGACATAAGATTATTTTTTGCGTCTATACTTCTAAATAAGCTGCCGACTTTTGCGATTTCGTTATTTACAGTATACGAGTTATTGAATACTTTTCGCTTAAACTTTCTGTAATAAATTTATAGCGTTATAATGACTATGAATATCTTTTAATATTTCAATAAATCACAATTATTTTGGTACCTACGTACGTTTTTGAGTCAGTCTTTGATAAATGTCTATGAGAGTGTGTGTCCTTCGCCTGTTGAAATAATATATGAAATTATCTAATACCTTTATTATCACACATTACATAATTTAATTTGAAAATATATAACTACAAATTTGTCTCAGTAGGCAGGTCAACGCTGAACTGAAGTTGCAACGAGATAAGCTACTATGTCCTATGATACTTACCATGTCTCTTCTTATCTGTAACCGGAGACTAACGTCTGATGATACGAAGTCAGGATCATGTCTTGACAATTCATATTCCTTAAAAATATCTTTTGATAAAAGTTCTTCCATTTTATCTTTTACTTTATTGTATATAAAACAAACATATTTTGGGTTATACAAACAGTTTTTAGTAAAATTTTTTAAATAATAAAAATTTCACTTGTTAGTAGGTTCTTAATTCTAACCAAGTCAACTCTTTCTAGAATAAGCTGTGAGTTACGAAGTAACGGTTTGATCAATATATTCGATTGTAGCTAAGATACGCGTCAGGTGTCAACCTATACCATATGCTCTGACCACAAAGTTTACTAAGAATAATCACTTGTAAGTATTAGTAAGGGTTATTACTTTCATTATTTGGTAATACTTAGATACTATTAGAAAAGTAACTTGTGTGGATATGTCTTCCATAACGAAAACCTAGCTGTAATAACTTAGGCTGATCCACGTACTATTTAGTACGAATTGTAATTTTATAATTATAAAGCAGATGATAAAACGGTTTTGGATAGCGAAACACTCAATCCATGTTAGGTACATTGTTCTCTTAAAAAGTTAGGGTTGGTTGAAACAGATTACTTTTTAATGTTAGCGATTTAAACTTTTTGTATATTTAGTGTAGCACTACAGTATAATAGGTATTCGTTCTGTTACACCTTTATTCTGTTAGCCTTAGAGCTGACTTCATTCCCTCTTTCCAACTACGTAAACACTTTGCTTCCTATATAATAAACATCCCGCTCAAACCCAGTTAGTTGTTTCCTACTCCTAATTCAAGACGGTTGCTCCGAATTCAAAATTTGTTTTTTTTAAAAAGCCTAATTCAAGTTCAGTTATAACAATTGGTGGCAGCGCAAAGGGATTTTAAATAATCCTCGGTTCGTCTCTAAAGTAACGCGTGTGAAAAGTTTTAAAAGAAAGTGGAAAAAGTGCAAGTGCCCATTAATACAAAAGCAAACACCACTTCAAACACGCAAGAAGAGGTATTATATACTCAAACTCTGGAGGTATCAGAAAAATTAAATCCTAAGAAAAGGAATATATAAATAATAAATATATATCTGCAAACAACTCAACCGTATTCAAGTGCCCTTGAAAACTACAACAACCATATTATATCGATATCAACTCATCTCATCAACATCGAGAGCCGACAATCAGCTACAGCAACAACCACGACGGGATGTTTACATTAACCATCTTCAAGCTATTAAACACTCTGTAAGTCTTTGGTCACATTTATTTTAAATTGTTATTTTTCTATTTTATTTTTTGTAAGTTCTGTGTTTACTATATTGTGTATACCTGTAGATAGTAATATATAACGTAAGTCATGGAAAGCCGAACACTAAGCCCGGGTGGTACCAAACCCGAAGTCTGCATAACTGACACAGAAGACGAAAACGCTCTTCTTCCTCCTTCTGGGCCTATCACCAGATCAAAAAAGAAACCTACAACTTTACAAAATAAACCCGAATTAGAGTTATCAATTCTTCTTAAATTCATTAAACCATTCGATGGTTCTAGAAATAAATTAAATTCATTCTTATCAAATTGCAATAATGCTTACGATTTAGCGTCAGAAAACCAAAAAGAAATTTTATTTAAATTCATATTATGTCAATTAGAGGGAAAAGCAGAAACAGCGTGTTCTATTAAAGAATTTTCGACCTGGCCCCAACTTAAAGAATTTCTTAAAACACAATTTAGCGAAAGAAAACACTATACACATTTACTCACAGACTTACAAGAATGTAAACAATTAACTAATGAACCCGTCAGCCAATATGCACTTAGAATAGAAACTTACCTTTCACAATTATTAACAGAGATATCGATTAACCATGGGCACAAGAATAGGGAAATGTATGGCAGAACCGCGGCAATGGAGGAATTAGCCCTCCATCACTTCCAATTGGGATTATCCCCTAGAATCTCCAACATCGTTAGATGTAAATCTCCGAAGTCGCTCAACGAAGCTATTAATATCGCTATTTCCGAAGAAAAAATTCAACAATTCCTATTCAAAACAAATCCTCATAAAGAAAAATTTACAAAAGTCTCAACTCATAAATCCGATCCTCCTACCTCTTCGAATTCTAAATCAAGTCTCTTCTGCAGATACTGTAAAAACTCAGGGCACACTCTAGAAAACTGCAGGAAAAGAGAATATAATAATAAACTCAAATCTCAAAATTCTAGGACACCTCAGCGTGTCCATCATCTTATTCAACAGGACAACTCAAACTCCGACTCAAACGAGGGTTACGACACTGTCGATTACGATTCAGATTCAAAAAACGAGTAACCGTCTCGTCCCAGTGTCGTACGGGACATTCAATTCAAAAATCGACACCCTCAATTTCAATTACTAAATCCTCTGTATCCGTGCAGCAGAGTAAAACCTCTGACCTGCCAATTACTAAATCCTCTGTATCCGTGCAGCAGAGTAAAACCTCTGACCTGCCAATTACTAAATCCTCTGTATCCGTGCAGCAGAGTAAAACCTCTGACCTGCCAATTACTAAATCCTCTGTATCCGTGCAGCAGAGTAAGACCTCTGACCTGCCGACTTCTAAATCCTCTGTATCCGCGCAGCAGAGTAAAACCTCTGACCTGCCGACTTCTAAATCCTCTGTATCCGCGCAGCAGAGTAAAACCTCTGACCTGCCGACTTCTAAATCCTCTGTATCCGCGCAAGAGTGCATAACTAACCTGTCAAAGCCTACCAGATCCTATGAAATACTCAGTGACCCTTCAAAAACACTCTTACCCCATGTCTTGATCGACTCGTCAATATCTGATATTCCATTATCCCTTTTAGTAGACTCGGGATCGTCGATAAGCCTTCTGAAAAATATATCAATTCTTAAACGGCCTCGAATCATTAAAGAGTCTATTCAAATAAAAGGAATTGATTCCTCAGACGAAGCGATTAATACAATCGGTCATTTTCAATTAAAATTAAAAATTCTAAATTCCACATTAATTCATAAATTTCATATTGTAAACAATATCAATTTACCCTACGATGGTATTATAGGTTCCGACATGCTTAACGCCCTTGGTTGTAAAATAGATTACACTAAAGACCTACTTCACATAGGTAAAATTACGACCAAACTATTCTTCAATGAGCCTGTCTATTTAATTCCGCCAAGATCCGAAACCATAGTCGAATGTTCTATCTCCAATCCTGAATTAAAAGAAGGATTAATTCTAGATCAAAAGATTTCCACTAACTTATTGGTGGCTAACTGCATAGTCACTGTAAAGGAAAATAAAAGAATAAATGTGTCAGTCTTAAACATTTCTGAAGAACCTATAAACCTGAAATCGAACTTTAGTCTTAACTTAATTCCCATAGACACTTATAAACCCGATAATCCTACGGTATTTATAAATCATATAAGTACAACCAAATGTACTATTCAAAGGACTAAAGAAGTCTTAAATCAACTACGCATTTCACATTTAAATAGCGAAGAAAAAGAAGCTCTACTTCAATTATGTTCTAATTATTCAGATATATTCCATCTTCCTAATGAAAATCTCACTTATACTAATGCCATAAGACATGAGATAAGGACGACCACTGACGTCCCAATTCACACTAAAACGTATCGTTTTCCAGAGATCCATAAAGTCGAAGTTCGTAATCAAATCGACAAAATGTTAAAACAAAACATAATTGAACCTTCAAATTCACCTTGGTCCTCACCAATTTGGGTGGTACCCAAGAAACTAGATGCATCTAACGTTCAAAAATGGCGTGTCGTTATCGACTACCGTAAGTTGAATGATATCTCAATAGGCGACACGTATCCTATTCCTCAGATTGCAGAAATCCTTGACCAACTCGGATGTAGCAAATACTTCTCCACGTTAGATCTAGCATCAGGATTTCACCAACTCCAACTTAGAGAAGAAGATAAACCCAAAACAGCCTTCACAGTACCTGAAGGTCATTTCCAATTCTGTAGAATGCCATTCGGATTAAAAAATGCCCCAGCAACCTTCCAAAGGTTGATGAACTCGGTATTGTCTGGACTCCAAGGAGACAGATGCTTTGTTTATTTAGATGACGTAGTCTGCTACTCTCCTGATCTTAACATACATATAAAAAACCTAGAATCTATCTTCCAGAGAATGCGCGAATTCAATCTTAAACTACAACCCGACAAATGCGAATTTCTACGTCGCGAAGCCGGTTATTTAGGGCATATTATTTCCGAAGACGGCGTCAAACCAAATCCAGACAAGGTCAAAGCCGTAATTAAATTCCCAATTCCTAAAAATCCTAAAGATATAAAATCTTTCCTCGGCCTTGTTTCATATTATCGAAGATTTATCCCAGACTTTTCTAACATTGCAAAACCCCTTACTTCTCTCCTCAAAAAAGATCAAATCTTTTCATGGGAAAATCAACAACAACTAGCTTTCGAACTCCTTAAAGAAAAACTCACTTCAGCACCAGTCTTAAGCTATCCTGATTTCACAAAACCTTTTATCCTTACAACGGATGCATCTAATCATGCTCTCGGAGTAGTCCTCTCACAAGGCCCAACAGGTCAGGAAAGACCTATCGCCTTCGCATCCCGTACACTCAACAAAAGCGAATCTAATTATAGCACAACTGAAAAAGAGTTGTTAGCTATAATATTTGGCTGTAAAACATTCAGACCATATTTATATGGACAAAGATTCCAGATAGTCACAGACCATAGACCACTTAAGTGGCTATTTAACCACAAAGACCCTTCAAGTAAGCTGCAACGGTGGCGCCTCAAGCTCGAGGAATACGACTACGAGATCGTATATAAAAAAGGAAAGTTAAATTCCGCCGCCGACGCCTTATCTCGGTATCCTGTAAATCCCATATTTCCAATAGAAAATCCTATTAGCATTCCAAATCCACAAGAAGCCACATTAGATTCAGGCCTGATGGATCTCCTCGTTACTCCACCATCATTTAATCCAGATGACGCTTTCATATCACCTATTCCTGTGGAAACCACATCACACCCTGAAATCCAAAGCGAAAACGTACCTGATTCCCCTATTGACCCTCAAAGAGTCTTAGACGAATTCCTAAATCTGGAATCTCCACCAGATACAGATATCCCAACCATTCCCGAATTCCCTGAAATTCCTAACATCGATTCTCCTATGACACAGGATTCAGACCGAACTGAACCCTTAATTCAAGAACTATTTAATGGAAACTATTCGCAATTTTCTAAGTTAACAAAATCTAAAACTTTTGAGTCTAACGCTAAAATCCTAGAGTCAAATACGTCTATACTTAAAAGCTCCGACAAAGTTATTATCATCCCAACCTCAATCGACCTAGATGAAAGCAATCCCTATGTCGAAGAACTACTTTCGGAATTACCCAATAAAGAGGAATTCCTAAATAAAGAAAGAACCCTTTATTCATTCATCTCATTAAATCTCCGCGATAAAATAATATATTTACTATTTACAAAAGTTCACCACTTTGACAATTCGTCATATGAAGATATTTATATTAGTTTAAAAACTTTACGTGATGAAATTATTTCTAAATCTTTCCAACAAATAAGTATCACAAACTTTAAAGATCCTTTCGAATCACATATATACACAAAACTATATAATATAATTTTAATTCTATTTCATAATACAAATATCTTCATCACTATCCACAAAGATAGCCTCATTTTTCCATCACTTTCCGAAATAAAGAAAATCCTAAAGGAAAACCATGACATACCCATTGCAGGCCATTTAGGCACTATTCGCATGGTCAAACGCATCCAGGAAAAATATCACTGGAAAGGTATGCGTAGTGACATAGAAAACTATGTAAAATCCTGTAAGTCATGTCAGGAAAATAAAGCCTTGAGAAAACTAAATAGAGCACCGATGCAAATTACTACGTCTTCTACTATCCCTTTTCAACGCATCGCAATGGACATAGTAGGTCCCTTACCTGAATCAGGAACCGCGAAAGTAAAATTTATATTAACCCTACAAGATGACCTAACAAAATTCTCCATTGCATACCCAATCCGTTCTACAACCGCCGAAGAAACAAGTGACTGTTTAATACATTTCATTACTCTCTTCGGTATACCTAAAAGTATTCTTACAGATCAAGGTACTAATTTTACATCAAACCTTTTCAAGAAAACGTGTGATTTCATGAAAATCAAACAACTTTGGTCAAGTCCCTATCACCCACAGACACAAGGCGCCCTAGAACGTAGCCATTCCACCTTAAAAGAATACCTAAAATCATTCGTCAACCAAGACCAAGATAATTGGCCTAGATATGTGTACACTGCTATAATGACTTATAACACATCCGTTCATTGTACAACTAATTACACCCCTTACGAACTTTTGTTCGGACAGAAACCTTTTATACCTGACTCAATTTATAATACAGAACCCGATAACACATACCCTGAATATCTCAAAATGCTAACGCATAGGTTAAAACATTCAAGACAAAAAGCCCTCGAAAATATCACTAAAGCAAAGGAAAAATCAAAACAATACTACGATTCCCATACAAGACCAATAACATACAAAGTAGGCGACTACGTCTATATAAAAAATCATCTACGACTCAGGAAAGCGCTTTCTCCTATATGGAAAGGCCCCTATAAAATAATAAAAATAAATGGTAGAAATAATCTCACTCTACTTATTAATAGGCGTCACGTCACACATCATTTTGACGAAGTGAAACTCGCTAATGTTTCACATGACTAACATAACATATTATTATAATTTTAATTAATAACTTAAGTACCTATTACTAATTTTATTTTATTATTCTTATTTCTTTAACAATGTAAAACACATATATTAAGATAATATTTTCATTACAGCGTATTGGCCTACGGAGAATTCATACACCCAATTACTCATAGCCCTGGACTGTATTTTGATCCAATTGGGAAACTAAACATAAACACTGGTTATTTAGATATTGTTTCACCTTTCGATATATCACACATAGAACCGCACTTAGGAAATATAAATTCGATCCTAGTGACCGTTAAATACATCTGTCGACAACTCCAATTAGAAACAATAGACAACTTAGAGTGTCAAAACATATTAGAACCCTTAACAGTCAGATACAACGACCTAGTTAATGAGTTTTCCTCCATTTCCCATTTAACGGACAGTAACAGACGTAAGAGATCACCCTGGCTTGGTGGCATCGGATCCCTTGCTAAAATTGTTTTTGGCACCTTAGATGAAGACGATGCTATCAAATATGATAACGCAATACGTAACAGTGAAAATAATGAAAAAAGGTTGGCCTCCTTAATAAAAGAAAACATATTAGTTACTAGGTCCACTATGTTTAAAGTTAATGAAACCTTATATAAAATTAAAATTAATGAAGCCAATCTTAATAATGCTATCAACGAATTTTCAGTACATATAAAAAATTTAAGCGTAATTTCCGATCAAATATTAGTAAAATCTAAAATTAATTCTATACTTAACAGCTTAGAAGCTTCCATATTAACATTGTCATTTCAACTCTCCGACATTGTATACGCAATCATTCTTAGTAACCAAAACATCCTTCATCCGGCCGTCTTATCGCCGAAACAATTGTACTTAGAACTCGTTGACTATTATAAACATTTACCTGTAGATTATAGGTTCCCAGTAGAATTAGAATTAAACAACATGTACCCTTTAATGAATGTATCCGGTGTAACATGTTACAGTTTTAATAACAAAATTATGTTTATTCTAAGAGTTCCGTTAATATCTACAAATAGTTTTAATTTATATGAAAGAATAGCATTACCAACGCCCTATAGCAATGTAAATCCAACCGCTTTTAGTTTTATTGTTCCAAGTTTCAAATATATCGCAGTGACCAAAGACAAGTCCGAATACTGTCATTTAGACACTCTTGATAATTGTAAACCTGTCAATATTAACAACTATATTTGTGATGTTATGAACACCTTTTCAGCTACTGAAAACCCGAGTTGTGAAACAGAAATACTATTAAACTTAATTAATAAACTCCCAGACCAATGTAAATCAGAATTCGTACATGGTACAATTGACATATGGAAAACTCTTACTAATAACAACTGGCTTTATATACAATCACATGTTAATAAATTATTCATAGAATGCGTAAATCAAAATGTAATCGAAAAGAACCTACATGGCATTGGAATTGTCAATATCCCTAATAATTGTAAAGCACATAGTAAAAGTACAAAATTAATTCCCAAATTAAAAGTCTATTCTCTTAATACCACAACCTATCATATTCAATCGGACTTTAACATAATAAACGATACATGTTGTAACTTAGATAAGTTAAATAAGAAATTAAATAATGAGGCTCCTTCGAGATTATTAAGTATAAATCTAGATACTTACGCTAATGAGCTAAGATCAAAATCAAAAATAATATCAGCTACCGCTGATGAAATCATTAATCAACATTCAGTTTTAAAATACGAGACTCATTATTCAATTATATTCTATGTAGTATTAGGAATTATATTTTTGTACTGTATCTTTAGAATTTTTATTATAATAAAGAAATGCAACCGTTTCCCATTCAGATCCTCTCAATCAAATCCTGTTGAACTCCCCACTACTCAAGGTATCCCTGTTACCTCTTCCACATCTCAGGAATCTATAAAAACCCATCACTCTAATCCTGAAATTAATCAAATCCCAGCACCTAGTATCAGAAGACACTTATAAAATATATTTTTCCTAAACTTCGAATCTTAACCCCGAAGTTTAGTCTTACCCCAGGAGATGTTACACCTTTATTCTGTTAGCCTTAGAGCTGACTTCATTCCCTCTTTCCAACTACGTAAACACTTTGCTTCCTATATAATAAACATCCCGCTCAAACCCAGTTAGTTGTTTCCTACTCCTAATTCAAGACGGTTGCTCCGAATTCAAAATTTGTTTTTTTTAAAAAGCCTAATTCAAGTTCAGTTATAACAGTTCGTTCATTCTTTGCGACTACACTACTACCACTCGGAGCTATAAATATCTATTCTAAGTAGTCCCCAAAAAGGCTAGGAGAAATCGTAAGATGCTAATTCCAATTGAATTTGGATGGATTATTATTTGTGATCTTTCAGATAGATACACAGCTTAAGTTAGACATGACGTTTAAACTTTAACTACGAATGACTATTGACTAAGAACTGAAGTCATATGTCAAGAAGTTCTACTACTTTGCAGTTTGCTTAATGCTTATCGAATAAAAATGCAGGCAGTAAACATAAACCTGCAAAATATATCTGCATTAGTGGCATTGCATAAGTGCATTGCTGTATTTTTTTAGTAAGGGTTAGATCCATGTGATTCAGTTTATTATTTATTTTTAACTGCTTTTATAAACCCCAGCCGATGTATCTACCTCTTCATAATGCGTCCGAAAGAAAGTATTTTATTAAGATTCCAATTACAAAGTTGGGATTGTGTACAGTGTCCCTGCCTTTATTTGCGTTTATAGTGTGTGTCGTGATCACTATAATTAAAGACTTCGATAAAGCTAATAATACGCATTGTAAAGTACCAAATGTCTTCCCGTCAATATCAGCTTCCATTGGAAATTATGAACCCCAAAGAACAATATGGAAAATTGCCATTTACATCCACGCACCGCTGAGGTTCTTCATTATTTATTTACGTTGGGAATATTATAGAAGTATTATTAGTAAATTTTGTATTACTGTGGTCAAATTATCAGTTGCTTTAAATCTAATGGAAAATTTGTCATTATTAGGATTAACATATTGGACATCATCACTTAATTATCGTAAGTTGAAGTTTTGATGATTTCTTGTAGGTGTAGGTATATTCAAACAAACAAACCTAATACATGAAATTCATATTCTTTCCAGCATACCATGAAGCCTGCTTCAAAACATTTATTGGAACATCAATATTCTACATGTTCTTCACAAGTATTATGTTGACTAAATATAGACGGCGTCCAGTAGTTTCTCCTTTGGAAACTTATTCTGTAAAACTAAAATGGAGAGCTTTCTTTACCAATGTGGGTTCTTTTGCTTTTGCAGCTTATTTCTTTCTAAGGCATAATCGACTTTGTGAACCATATGGTAAGTATTATGTTATGTGTAGTATGCATAGTATGGATTACTCTGAACTACATGTATTATTTTACTAAAATCTTTTTTTTTTGCAGTATATTCAATGTTTGCATTCTCAGAGTACATAGTGGTTGTCAGTAACATATTATTTCATATGACAACAATATATGACATTAAAGTGCAATATTTGTATTTCACTAGAAAAGGTGTCACAATAGAATGACTCAGGATTATTAACAATATTTTTGTAGTACAAGAAGAAATGAAGGGTTATTATAATTCAAGAACGACTAAGTCATTTAATTTTATATAATGATATACCAGTTATGGAAAATGTGGAAAAAATGAGCCAAGGGTTGTCACAAAAATATTGTATTAGAGTAATAGAAATATCAGAGGCGTCCAGCCTACTAACTTAAAGCCTAATAGCACAAATTTTATTTTATAATATAGCTAAGAATTTACTAATTGTCTCATGAGCAAAATTAATTTTAAATTGCATGAAATGTAATAGTAGTACCTACTTAATTAAATAAATAATAGCTATCTTATTACATGACTGAACGATAACATATTATATAGAAGACTTGTTTTATTAGGTGTCAATTAAAATAAATATTTAAAAAATTAGTTTTATTAGGATAACTAATAGGACTTATTATGACTTTTATGTTATTGTTAAATAAATAAGCGGCTAAACTTGCCTACTTTCTTGCATTTTTATTCTCATAAAAAGAAATATAAATGGTGAATGGCTATTGAAACAAGTACAATTCCTTTTTACACTTTATTAGCTCATTATATTGCTTTATTTTATATTATAGTAAAATGTTATAAATAGATTAATTCTAATATAATATGTTTAATTAAAAAAATAATGTATAAAATATTATATAAATTAGTATTCTTACCTATATCACATTTCATAATTATAAGTGGAGAGAAATATTTTGCTTATTGTATAAAATAGAAAAAGAATATCATAATTAGGTTTAAAGCTTAAACTCTTTCTTTATTCTGTCTGCTATCATTTGTGCAATAGCTAATGATGATGTGGCTCCAGGGGAAGGGGCATTTCTACAATGTAGTACCCTGCTTCCTATTGCACCAGATCCTGGTTTTGAATCAAATACAAAGTCTTCTATAAGTGTTCCTGAAATAATATGATTAAATATACACTTTGATTTTGAAATAATCAACGTTTATATTACTTTTATGTTAATATTCCTGTATAACATATTTATACATTGTATTTTGATAAGATAGTATTGTTTACATGAAAATATAGATACCATCTTTGCCCATAGCTTGAGCCCTGACTCCTGCGGGCCCACTCTCCACATCAGCACTTGTTATCTCCTGAATGTATTTTTGTATTTGCTTAACTTGCAAAGGAATGAATATTGACCTGCTCATTTCTTTTAATCCAAATCCAGCATATTTAAAAGCCATTTTTTGAAAACCAGAGAATGATAATATGTCTTTTAACTCTTTTATGTTATAATCACGCCATCTGAAAAAAATGTTTGTAGCAACACCCTATTTTAAAGAAAAGCTGAAATACATTTAGTTTCTAAAATTGTTCTGCATGTTTAGAAGCTTACCTGTAGCCTTCCTTACAAAAAGCTAAAATTGCATTTGGTCCTAAAATTACACGTCCATCAATTCTTGGTGTTATATGAACACCAAGAAAGGGGAATCTTGGATCTGGCACAGGGTAAATATTAGCTTTAGCAAGATTTTTTTTTCGAGGTAAGAGATATAGATATTCACCTCTAAATGGGATAATTTTTGGTTCTTCGGGACATCCTGTTAATATAGCAACAGTGTCTGAATGCAAACCACAACAGGTAAGAACATATTTTGCCTTAACTGTGTTTTCCTTATTGTCAGAAATGACAACAGGATATTCAGAATTTTCACCTTCAAAGAACCTTTTCACTTCAAAGTTTAGATAACTCTTACCCCCACATTTTTCAAAATCTTTGACATAGTATTGGGTTACTAATCCCCAATCAACAATTCCTGTGTGAGGTGACCATATACCTTGTAGTCCTTTAACATATGGCTCTAATTCCTTCATTTCCTTAGCATCCATTAATTTGAGGTCCTTTACTCCATTTTGCATTCCCCTATCATATAAATCAAGAAGACGTGGCACTTCCATTTTGTCAGATGCTACTATGAGTTTGCCACATTTAGAATATTTAATTCCCTTCTCATCAAAATATTTATATGCCAAATTAAGGCCCTTGACACAGAGCTTGGCTTTTAAGGAACCTGGCTTGTAATATATACCTGCATGAATTACACCACTATTGTTTCCACTTTGATGGTAGGCAAATTTATTTTCTTTTTCTATCAAAGCGATTTTTAGGCCTGGATGCCTTAAAGCCAGCTCCCTCGCAGAAGCTGATCCAACAATGCCTCCGCCAACTATAACAAAATCGTAACATGGTTGGGAGCTATGACTATATCTGAAAATATTTTATCGAGTTAAGAAAAATTAATTTAAAGTGGTAAGAAATAAGAAATGTATTGAGATATATACCGTTGGGTATTCAATAAATTATGATTTCTTGAACAGTTTATCGAAAATGTACGAACTTTGAGTAAATGTGCCATTTTATAACTAGTATTACAGACCGATAACAGCACAAAAAGTTAAAACGCAATACAACCTATCAAGACAAACTACAAATATAAAATAAACATCAATGAATTATTAAACATAAACAACCGGAATTTTTGATTTGTTATGACTTTGTTACGATATGGCTATAGTCTATGTTTTTCAAAATACAGACTTACGTAAAATGATAGAATAACAAAATCTGCATTAATATTATTTTGTAGTAGTCAATTGTCTGCACTACAATTTACTTAATTTGACTATTCTTTTACCTAGAATTTCCCGAATATATACAAAATATTTTAATCATCGTATTGCAAAACTTGTTTAAAAGGGCATTGTAAATTGTTAACATTTTATGAATATTTGGTTTAGAGAAGACAAGTGCTTGTTTAAAAATGACACATTCTCAATTTTCGTTAACATGGGATTCTCATAAAACTAATATTTGTGGGGGATTTTGTGCTTTGCAACAGGTAAGTGCACACCCTTAAATCTTGTAAACAAGATTTGAAAAACAGTATTTTTGAATTAATGTTTCCTAACATCTGCACTATACATTGAGCTGCAAACCCTATGTTTTGTCTTTAGAATGGAGAATTTGTTGACATGACTTTGGCAGCAGATGGGCATTTTGTTAAAGTGCACCAAGTTATGATAGCCCTTTCCAGTCCATATTTGAAGGAGTTAATTACTTCAGTGCCTTCCACACATCCAGTCATATTCCTCAATGTAAGTGGTTTAGATTATGTTTGCAACAGTTAGAAATTAAAGTGTTTAATGTTCTAAATAAAGTTCATTCATTTCAGAATGTCTCTCATTCTATTCTTACATTGTTACTGGAATATATATACACAGGAGAGGTAATGGTTCCTCCAGCAAGCTTAACAGCCTTTATGGATGCTGGAAAATCACTTCAAATTAAAGGTCTTGAAACTATTGTAAGTATAAACAAAGAATAATGTTAAAATAATAAAATTTATAACAATCATTTGTGATTCGACTCTTTCTTTTTAGCAAAATGAAAAAATTTCAAAAGCTCAGACTAGTGAACCTAGCTATGATACTCCTGGTTCTGCAAAACGAATGAAAACTGAACATTTTGTACAACAGGTAAACATTGTTTTAAACAGCCAATCTTTCATTGCATTTATTCTCAATGTTTACTAATTAAGACTCATTTATTCTTAAACTTACATTTATATACTATATATGAAAACAAAACTATTTTTTTCAAGTACTAATTAAATAGTTAAGACATTTGACTGGCTCAATCTTGCTCTATCTTACATTTTTCTGCCAATCTTCCTCACCAACATTCTTAAGCTCTTAAGAATGACTAATATTTATTAAACAATTGTAGGTCTCAAGGTTGCCTATCATAAACAGAAATCTATCTATAAAACCAGAAAGCAATTTAAGTCCAGCTCCAGGGTAAGTTTTAAATGGAATGATGCATTACATTGTTTTAAATAACACAAGTAGATGTGAAATTAATAACATCATTGTGGTTTTCAAGCACTATATATTTTTTTTAAATTGTACTTATTTAAATCACACCCACTGCATACACTACATCCATACTGTGTATGAATATTAAGTTATATGGTTTTATAAATTACAGGAAAATTAATAGAAATAATTCAATGAATAGAGATGACGATAATGATTATTCCATGGGATTTGAAACACATGAAGATTCCGTGTGTGACGATGCACAAGAAGTTAATAAACCTAATGATATTGAAGGTATTTGTAGAAGCAATACCTAAATTTTATTTTAAATTTGACTTAATGAAATGTTTCCATACTGATTTTTTAATAGTTTTTCTGATTGGGAAGGCTGTTCATTATATATTTTTATTAAAACTAGTGGTTCAACTCGTACTTAATGCTTGTTCAATATTCTAATACGAGTCGTAGTTGCTATTTACATAGAGATACAGCCGTTGCATTGCTTAGGAAAACTACAACTCTTAAGATGTGGTTACCAAGACTCAGAGGTTCCATACAAATACGCCGCTCATATTTTTTATTTCAGTTAAATCATCGAATCTACAATTCACTGTGTCGATTCGGGGCGCTTTGCAAGTTATCTTGAACAGGTATATTTATAATCTACAATCGACACAAAACTCGGGCGTGAAGCGATGGCGGTGCATAGACTACAGAAACATCAAGTGCATGGCTTCCCTTGTCACGAAGGACAATGTTGTGTTAAATAGGTAAGTAAAAAAAAAGAAAATTTGAAGTTACCGCTAATCAAAGTTTCACTACACCCAGTGGCTCGATTACTCGATCCTTTTTGGTTTGAGGAAGTGACTCCTTATAAAAATTATTTTTTATGACATTGGACCAAAGAGTTCTCATTCTTAATTCAGACTATAGTCGATATAGTATCTACTATAGTATTTCCTATGCATACGATGATAACATTTATTAGGTTCAATCCAAATTTATAATATTAGATAAAGGAGACCAATAAACTTTACAAACTAGGTCGTACTCATGCGGTTCTACTGAAGAATTGTTTAACCCTTATCATGCAATAGTTTTATCAACTAATCTTCCTTCATCTTAGGTGGTAGCCTAAAATTTTCCCACTGTTTTAATTCGGTTTGTAAAACCAACATATAGACAAAAAATCCAGTAAAACCAAGCAAAAGATGGTGTTCATAACATGTCAAAGTTATTGTACGGTTCCTGGGTCAACGGGATGCTTTAAAGAATAGAAGATATTATTTTCACTCGATATTTCAAGTACAACAAAACAAATGCTATGCTACGCTTATAAAATGCTTAAGGCTATACTCTCGGGGCGTAACTCCGATGATGAAAGTAATCACCACGCTTATAAAACTAAGAGAGCCTGAGTGAACAAAATGTACAGTCTCGTACAACACTAATATCAAATAGTTATAACTTGTAGCATTCTGACCACGTTTACTGTAAAGCTCTCAAAACTAGTGTAAATTATATAATATACCCAATATATATAATTATGTTAAAGTAGTTTAATTTAAATTGTAAAGTTTAAAGATAATTTGCCTCTGTTTAATTAATTATATTAGTATTAAAAATTAAGAATATTCACTTTTAAATACACCTTCATTAATATAGACACTTTACTATATAGCTATATGCACGTCGAGTGCTCTTTAGCATCGTGCCCAGCAAGACACTGTCTATTCCAAAAGCGTCTACACAGGGCCCTAAAATTAGAGGCAATATCCGGGAAGTGGTGGGGAGCACCCTAGATCGCCTCGTGTGTAGGCAAATCGTACCCTAATTTGAGTATGTTACTGCCGATTCCATTGTCCCGATATCGGCACCAATTTTAGGGCCGTCTGTAGACGCTTTAACATTCATCATCTTTGTTAAGTAATAAAATATAGATAACAAATGTTTATTGTCTCGCTCCGAACTATATTAATTTGTTTCATGAATAGTCAACATACCTACATAAAATTATTTGTATTACTCGCGTAAAAACATACGATTTTTTACTATCGTTAATGTTTAATCTATCTCACTGAATTGTTTCATTTATTTTACATACACCTGTTTAAATGTAAAAAAAAACATTAATATGTAAATATGTACATCTTAATTTAAACCTTTTGTTTACAGATCGAATCCCCACAATCACAGTTTCCATGACAAGAAAATACTTCAAAAAATCGAGAAAAACTCTGTTTACTCAGCCCTGTATGAATTAGAAGCACAACAAGAGAAAGAAAGAGTAAAACAGGACGAAGAGGAAGAAGAAAATATAGAGTTTATAACTAGTGAAATTGTTGGAGATCTGCCCGATTTAGCAGACGTTTCAAAAAACAATTAGCTAGTGAAAATCAGATCAATTATTCATTAGTCATAAATCAAACGCTCTTTTGTTTAATTAAAAATATTATTGTTTCATTATCAGTTTTTTAAAACGTTAATTTTACGTAAATATGATACATTTTATTTTTTCTTACTAGTGTTGGTTAGTATATAAATGGAAAAAGACCAAAAAAATAAAATATATTTCCTTTATCGTTTTTCATTTTTCCCAGTTAAAAATAGCTATTTTAGTTTATAGGATATTTACTAAAGAAGAAGCCATAGGTGGAAAATAGTTTAGAATAAGCAATATATAATTGATAAGTATGTCAGTTGATCGGCAATTAATTTTATCATATTATGTTAGTGTAATATATTGCTGGATACTTTCAAATTTATATTACATTCTAGTATAACATTCTGTACAAAGCGCCTGAGCGGTCGTGACAGTGTTTATTCGGAATTTATTTAATTAATATAATTAACGGTATACGGTGATAAAAATGAAGTTTTTGTGGCTACTACTGCTAGTAAAGGACATATTGTGTCTCTACACACATACGAGTTCATTAAAGGGTTTGACAGATAATAACTTATTGGCTGTGCAACATCTTCAAGAATATATTCGGATTGATTCAAGCAAAACGGAGAATTATGGTTTGTGTTCAATAATCAAATTATTTATATTAATTAATAATTTAATAAAAAATTTAAGTATTATATAATATTGTAACTGAGTTAGCAACCTCAGTAATTGTTTGGACTGGAGGTTAGGTTTCATCTAGCGTCAAATAACTTGTCTGTAATCTATTCTATATTTCTTACCTACCGTTCTATTCATAGCCTAATCATCTTATAAGGTTTCATCAGTAAAACTTATTTTTTTAGCTCTAGCCTACGGCGGTTGTAATAATTACTTAAGATCATTCGCACACGCAAGCTCCTGCTTTTTTTATTCGTTAATGATTACGTAGGTACTATGGTCAGTTTATGATCTCACTATTATTAATTGACACTAATAATAATACGTTAGTACAATGTAATTAATAAACCCAGCTGAGTAAATACAATTAGATCTCATATGAAGCAACATTTAATACCTATGTGTGCTTTTTCGGCGAGAATTTCGCAACCTTACTTAAATTCAGTCAGCGTAATATATACCTACCTATTCGTATTTTTACACTCATTTTTATTTAATAATGCGGCATGTATAATTAAAATTTTCCTGTCTGGTAAATATAATTTAAATTTAATATAACATGGTATAACTTATATAAAGGACATAATATCATATACTATATTATATGTTTTACAGCCTAATTATTCAATGATTCACTATTTATTCTTTATGTTAGAGTATTAAAGGTCCATTTTTTAAGAAAATCTATTTTTTTTAAATAATGCAGGTTACGGAGGTCTATCCAATTGAATAAGCTTTTAATCACAAGCATTTTTTTAAATAGAATTGCCCTTGCTATAATTCGATTTCAATAAATACCTCATGTTATAGTAAGATGTTTTCTTTAAACATACATACTTAATCATTTTGTGAAGCACAATGGCCATTAGCAGGAAATAACAAAATTTGCATATTATGTCTTAACGTCGTATCTTAAAATTATTAAATTCACATGTTATTCTGTACGAATACGTACATACGTATTGCATTGTGATAACAATAAAGATTTTCTAAAGGTGGTTATACAAAACACTAACAATATTTTAATATATATAAATTACGTGTCACGTTGTTTGTCCGCTATGAACTCCTATACTACCGAACCGATATCAATCAAATTTGCACACCGTGTGTAGTTTAATCCAACTTAAAAGATAGGATAGCTCAATATTATTTTATTGCAAAATATTTGTTTATTATTTGATAGTCACAATTCTAACAGATGGCGCTGTGTTGAAAGTACCAACGTTTCACATAAGCTACAATTTAATGGTATGACCACCAAAAAAGCATGGTAGATTGGTGTTCTCCTACCGTTTCTCTTGAATAGTTTGCTACTATGTAATATAACAAAAACCTTAGCCACAGCAACGCTTGGCCGGTCTGCTAGTATATTATAAATATTTATTTTCTTGTTGTGTCTAGTCTAGTGTTAGTTTCCACGTCTTCTTCCAGATTCAGTGGTTGAATTTTGGCAACGATTGGCAGATGAGATAAACCTACCGTTGACAGTTATTCGCCCAGCAGGTTTTCCTGTCTGTGTACTTACATTGATTGGAGCCAAGCCCGACCTGCCTAGTATCATGCTGAACACACACTCTGACGTTGTTCCTGCCTACGATGTATGCTATAGTAAATATATATCTGGTACATCATATGTAGGTTTATTCGATCTGACTTAATTCGGCTCTTATTGTACCGGGTGGTGACTGACCGAATATCATTTTGTGACCAAGCTATTCTGAGTATTTAATTTCTGTCAATTCTGTCTTGAAAGAACGAGGTGTGGCCGTAACCTTAATACTTTTGGAAGTTGAATCAGTGTGTGGTGAACAAGAAAGAAGTCCACCCCATTCGTCAGTGGATATTGAAACTTTAATACTATGTAAAAAAAAAATGGTTGTAGAAAAAATATTTTTTTTTTCATAGAATTTATGGAAGTACCCACCGTTTGCGGCAGTTATTGATGACAACGGAGACTTGTATGGGCGCGGGGCCCAAGACACAAAATCCCTAGCAATTCAACATTTTGAGGCGATCAAAGAGCTGAAAAACAATAATATCACTTTACAGAGAACTATTCATCTTACGGTTTTGCCAGGTTAATTTTTTCTACGAGTTTTTAATGAAATATACAACAGAATAAAGGTCTCTATTAGTATAACATTCAGAAAAAAAAAGTGGCGTAACAAGCTTTTAGGTCTGTGTCTGATCTGTTTCGTGGTTCACCTGATGTTAAGTAATACCGCCGCCCATGGACACTCGCACTGCCAGAAGGCTTGCAAGCGCGCTGCCGGCCTTTTAAGAATTGGTACGTTTTTTTCTTGAAGGGTTCTAAGTCGAATTGGTTCGGAAATTCTTCCGTGGGCAGCTGGTTCCACATAGTGGTGGTGCGCGCGCACAATTATACCATATATATAATTATACCACAATTATAGTGTGGCTAGTGCACTTATCCATTTTTATTATGTTTTTTTTTCAAATGTGAAGGTAATATAACCAATACACCAAAGTTCTCTCATTAACATTACAGATGAAGAAAATGGAGGCTTTCGTGGTATTAAGGCGTTCATAAAAAGTGATGATTTTAAAAGACTTAACGTCGGTTTTGTGCTTGATGAAGGTCTGACGGCACCTGACAACACTTATCTTGCTACGTACTTGGACAGACGACCTTGGCGTAAGTTATTGCACACTAACGCTACCCAGAAATGTTCATTAAGAGTTACCCCCGACATATATATATGTTAACGTAAAATTGTAAACACGGTTAGATTGTTATCTATCTCGCGCGATTATAAACTGTCGAAAGATTGTGAACCTCAGCGTACTGCTTACAATTTAACGTATTATTATTCGGTAGATTGTACTACACTAACTTAGTTATCATTCAAACTTCTTTGGTCAATTACAGATTAATTTTACTTCCCAACAATTTCATATAACTACCGAATAATAATACGTTAATTTGTAAGCAGTTCGTTGAGGTTCACAATCTTTCGACAGTTTACAATCTTGCGAGATAGATTACAATCTAACGGTTTTTACAATTTTACGGTGACATATACATAGGAACTTCACGGTTTTCTTAAATTAGTTTATTATTATGATAATAATATTGATTTATTTTCAAGAATATGGTACAAAGATATTATGGTGGTACAATCTACACTTCGCATATTCTGCCACACATAATAGTCTTACATAATTAAAATGTAGAATTTTACATAGTAGTTACATATTACATTACATCAATTATACATATTATGTATAGTAGTTTTGCGAAGATGACCTGCACTGTTCTATAATCTTCCAAAATATGTTGAACACAATACAACCACTTAATGGACGGCCCTGTATAGCTATACCTTCTTTTTTTAGTTGATTTTAATTATCAACTGTTTCGTGTGAATTATTGTAATTATATATTTTTATCATATATATTATTCAAATTGAGTTTTTGCAGTTGTTTAAATGTATTTTATATGGCTTGATACAAACGAGTTTTATAGAATGAGGCCGTTACTCATAAACGTAAGTTTTAATTTTAATTTTTTTTACTGGAATCACTGCAAAGAAATATGTGACATTACATAATTTAAATAATGAATCAAAACGTAGCCTATAAATGATGTGATTACTTTAAAATGTAATTTATTTATTTAGGAAACAAAAAGATACATCTCTATAAAATAAAAAGTAAAAAATAAAACATAAAATTAACATAAATAATCCTAATAATATATCCACAAAAAGTTTTACTGATAAAAATAAAATACAAAGCAAAATATGACAGCAGAACGTTATAAATATATAAATCAGAATGACAAACATACTAGTAGGTATATTAAAGAAGAAAGATACTAGGCGTAGGACAATAATAGTTGTATTAACTTATTCTTAAATGAAACAGTAGAGGAGTGCAAAAAAGGTCGATATTAGTGGCAGAATCCAACGTAGAACACATTCTGTGAAGAGGCTCGCGGTACCCGATTTTGGTTTTGGGGGTCGGAAGGTTAAAGGTTATAAGGATAATATTTTGATTTCAGAAATAAATATGACATTTTATGGGCAAGGGGGACATGGCTCGCAAATTGCGGACAAAGGTGTTATTGAGAAGGTAATTTCAAAAGATAAAATTCTATATTGCGATTCTAATCTATATTGCGAGTTTCACAAAGAAGTATATTGCTTTGGCGTATCTTGGTTCGTTTTCCTCAGCCCCTGCGTAGTTCTTTAGAATTTCGAGAGAAGTTCTTCGAAGTATCGGACATATTAATTTTTAAATTTCAGTGTTTTACGTTATTACTAATATTACCTTTTCGGACATTCCGGACACAAATCAAACAAAATTCGTGGCGAATTGAATCTTATGTCATCCGGATTACATGCTGAATCTTACCAACTAAATCTTCCACCATAAAGTCAAAGTTGAGATCTAAATAAATGCTATATTTATCAATAAATAAAAATAAATAAGGTTGACCTTTTAAAGGTCAAACTACAATTTACATATGCGCTACGACAGTTACACTAATTTTAATACAACAATTTCAGCTTGATTACATATTGAATTATACTTTGCAATATCAAAAGGAGCAAAAAGAAGTAATGGCAAGAGGCAATAATGCAAGGTTGGGACGATTCACTACTATGAATGTCAATATTGTTAAGGTAACTACAATATATAAAGAAATATCATCTGAGTTCGACCGTTCGTTGCGAGATACTTTCAAACCATGAGACCAAACATTTTACTATCATTTTTTTCAGTTATTTCACATTGGCGTTGAATTCTAGAAATAAATTCTACGAAATCACAATTATAATCGCTTAATGTATTTCAAAAAAGGGATAACTTACCGCAATCTACCCGTTCCGTTTGTAACTTCTTTATTTTTTATCTTATTTAATTTAACAAAGAGAATATAGAATAATTATTCATCCTTATGAATAATAATTAATTATTCTATATTTGTTAACCCACTGTTTGAGATGCCTTCATCTCAAACAGTGGGTTAACAAATTTAATGTGATATTTTTGCATTACTATATGTGTACTAGTATTTATAGCGTGCGAAAACCGGTGCAGAGAATTTTAAAAAGGGACTACTTCACTAATATAGCCTATTTATATCGACCAAAGTTATATTGATAAATTATTTTATTACGCGCAGGCAAAAGCGGAAAGTAGACACCGTGTATAAGTTAGTTATTTAATAATCTAAATATAATTATATAAAATATGCATTTGTTGCAGACAGGAATAGCAACAAACGTTCTACCGAGCCTTGTAAATGTCGTCATTGATATGAGACTGGCTACCGACGTTAACATCTCTGATATCCAACAAATGGTAAAACTAAATCTTATAATAGTTAACGATTATCTAGTTGATAAAAGGGCCTGGTACTAGTGCGAGACAGGCTACTTCTAATTAATTTGCGATATTTTTTTTAAAATAAGTGTTTTTGATGATTTGCTATTTTAAAAGAGTACCCAGAGTTTTTTACGCCGGTTTTTTCTCTCGGCCTACACCCTCTGTCTTCTTTGCCGATGAGTAGGTATGCCTACCTAAAAAATAATGATAATAATAATGACGTCGAATAAGTGATACCTGTATCTTATATTCCATAATAAACATATTACAATTACAATATTATAGCTTGTATTTAAACAGATTGACACGTGGCAAAATCTGACGGGTCCAGGAACAACTGTGGAGTACCTCCGTCGTGATGAAGTGTCGCCTGCAACGAGTCTAGTCGACAACTGTTATTGGAATGCTATGCTGGAGGCTGCTAAGGAGATGTGAGACATAATATATTTAAAACCATAATATAAATAGTAAAATGATTATTGTGTTGAATTGTCAAGCATATCACTTCTTAAGCTGACCTTGTCTTGCACCAATGAATTTGTTATTCTATGTGCGTACTTGGTCATATGAAGGAAGAAAACATCGTGAAGAAATATGTGACCCAAAACCTTCATAGGTTTAGGGATAGATTGTTGATAACACCTTTTTATTAGGATTAAAGGATTTTTGTACCATATTCTTGCAATAAATTATTATTATTATTATTATTATAACAAGCCTGTAAATAAAAATAATCAATGGCACACACATAGAAATGTGTCTGCCTTGTATCCAATCCCTTGGATTTCGAGATTTTCTACAAAATAAGTAACTTAAATGTAAAGTTTATTTCAGGAATATCACCATAAAACCGGTGGTGTTGACTGCCACGTCAGACATGGTGGTCGTTAGAAAACTTGGGATCCCGGCGATTGGTTTTAATCCTAGCATAAACACGATTTTACGTATACATAATAACGATGAATATGTCAACATTGAAACATTCATAAAAGGCATTCAAGTTGTCAAAAATATTGTTATGAAATTGAGCAATGTACCAGGATAATAATAAGTACTTAATTTGTTAAAAATTAAAAAAAAAATATCGAACACTACAATTTAACTAATGTAAAGTAGTAATTATAACCCAGTAGCACTAAAAATTACAACTAATATGGGTCTCAGCCACAGATTGTATCATCTTTGATCATTTTTAATTTCATGGACAAGTAGGTGATCAGCCTTCTTTACCATACATGTTTGGGTTGGCAGACTTGCCGGTTTTCTCATATTTACCTTCAGCGACGGAGCAAGCAATAATTGCGCTCATAGAAAAATCTATTCGTGCACAGCTGTGATTCGCACACACGACCTCAGGGTTGGGAGTCGTACGTTTAAGCCACTAGGTCACCACAATTTTCGACAATTCAATAATATACAAAAGTAACGGATATATAAACGTTGATATTTATAATATAATTAATCCTAGTGGATAGTATTTACAATTTTCTAAACCTACAAAGTAATAATAAAAATAAATTAAAAATTATTAAAAAGAAAATCATAACAAATTTAAAAAGTTTAGTACCTGTGGCAGTGTACCTTTAACGCTGGCAGCATTTCCTCGCTGTATTGCGATACTTATTCGTTGCGCAAGGAAAGCACCAGCTCTGGGGTCACCGGTACTATCTACTAGGCGCCAACTTAAATCTTTAATAAGCGCTTGTGCACTTGAACCCCACGGCCCAAGAGTCTCTACTCTGAAGGGAACAAAAACGAAGTTGAAGGAAAGACAATAAAATATTGCATATATCAACTTCGGGCCAATATATGGTGTTAATATACATTTCAGTAGACTCTAAACATAATATCAAATAGTTATCTGTCAACTTAATGCGGCAGTATCTCGACCTCCATTCAAAGCAATGTAAATGTGGACAGTTGTGAATAATGTAACGAAGTCGTGATTATATCCGTCAAAGAAATTTCAGCGAGTGACTCTCATCCCCGAGGTCGTAGACTCGAACCCCTGTGCACTAAAGGACTTTCCGTATATGTGCAAAACACTCATACTGTGAAGTAAAATATCGTAAAGAAACCGACATGCCTTAGACCCAAAAGTCTACAGCGCGTGTAGACTAACTTGCCTATTAAAAAGAAACCAAAGATCGAAACAGATACATAATTCTGAGACCCAGACCTAAAAAAAGTTAAAAGGTTGTAGCGCCACTGGTTCTTTTATATATAAGGATAAAATACTTACTACTTACATATTATAACGGAAATCAAATAAAAATATATTTAAAACTACTGTATTTTATTACATCTATATATACGAAAATATAAAAGATTAGGTAAACCTATTTCAAGAGATAGACTTACCAAGTATTAAAAACGTTAAAAAATTTATGAAAAAATTTATCCAATGTTTTGACAGCTTAAAAAATAGGCTTTATATAGAGATATATAGAGATAAAAGATATATTGAATCGAATGCATATTGAACGGGATTTCACTTTATTAATCCTTCTCCTATTCCTTCTCCTTATGCGACAAGACACACAAAATTGTTCTATGTGCCTCATACGAACTCGAATTACCTGCATAATTCACCAATGTTTCGGGTTTTATCTAACTATGACACTAACTATGAGGATATTGATATTTTCCACCACACCAAAGAACATGTGAGAAAATATTTGAAGAGGCGGGAAGACTCTAATTTTGTTTAGGTAGTGATTCGAAATATTTAGTATTATTTGTGGTTTTAAATATTAAATTTCAGTTTCCTTTATATAGTTTTGTCTATTGATGCGCTTATTTGTTTTATTTTTCGTATATAATATTGTTTATCTATGTAATCTGTTTTGGCTTTCTGTACTGTCTAAGTGTTTGTTTTGTAATATTATGTATGTTAGCTGTAAGATTACTTATACATAATTAAATAAATAATCAATTAGCTTATTTGCTATGCTACAATTGGCCTGTCTAATGAAGCGCGAAATGTAAACTTAGTTCTTACCCAGAGCTACTGTAGTAAAATACAATTCAAGTGATTTTATTAGAAGAAATTTTAGCATAAGAAAATTATGTATTGTGAAGTTGATGTAGATCGCTAAATCAACAGCGCGCGGTGCTCCACTGTAATGGGCGCCTCGTACGTGCCGCAACATTTTTAAAAGGACTTTTTCGCAGCCGCCGCTCTCTGTTTGCCGAGCGTCGGCGGATTTGAGAATAGTCACGCTTTTAGCGAACAAATGAATTCTCTGGAACAATTGGGATTCGTTGAGTAAACTGTTTAGCGTCCAATTGAGGAAAAATCGTTACTTCCATAAAAGGATCGCGGAAATATGTAAATTTAGATCTGATTATTAAAAAAAACATACTGAATGAACGATGAAACTATATAATTATTTTGCTCTAAAGCGCGTCTCAATTATTTATCTGAGTTTGATTTGTGATACAGTAGAGCTGGGGGCGGGTAGGCGTTAATTGAAATAAATTGTCACGGTGAACGGCGGCGGGACATAAATCAGAGTGCCGCGGGCTACGAGCTAAGTGCCTGCTACGATACGCTACGCCGTAGCAATATAGATATTAACTGCACTTTCAAATGTTATATAGTAATTATCAATAATAAGTTCGCTGTATTTCTATATTTATATCAAACAAGAGGTCTTTAAGTAACTATCGATTTCTTGTAAGTAATTGCTACCTCAACCGTTGAGAGGCTTTGCCAATTGCCATTATTATCGACAAAACCTTTATTTATTACATGCCGTACAAATACCTTTTTACTCTTAAGTAAAAAAAAAGCCCATCTATGTCATTGATAGGTCTACGTGAAGGATGACGCAAGACACCGCGAGACGAATTAATTGAGCTGAAGGCGGTGAGCAGCGTCATGTCCGAAGTGCTCGTTTGTCACCGCGCCAGGTGACGCTTTACCGACCGAGGGGCGCAACTTGCTAGGACTCAATCACAAATGTTTGGATACGGCACTTGTTTTTATCTATTGAAGTTATACTTCTTTTGGCGCGTTAGGTAAAAATGATGTATAATGAGTAAATTTTTACGATGTGCGCGCACACCGTCACAAAAAACCGACACACTGAACTTAGCATAGTCAACATTTTAAAATAAAAATGTCCATTTCTTTAATTATGTAAAAATATTTCTTTTTTTGTGATATTTAAATATACTTTGTTTAATAATATAATGCGTTATAATAAAACTTTCTATGTATTCAATATTTCTTTTCTATTGTTAGACTATAGAGTCGTTTTTTCTACCAACGTAGAATTAGGTGAAAGATAAAAAAACTAAAAATGATTTTACCTTGTTACGCCAAAGAAGTATTACTTCTAATGTATGCACAGTGTACACACACATGTTTTATTGTCTCTAAATTTATTGTCTTTGATCAAATAAAATCCCTGTTTGATATTAAAATAATCACCTTACATTAAACAACAGTCAGTGGTAGACAAGCTATGATTGCAAGCTCTTTAGGGAAGAGATAAACGTAACGTACCTTGCCCTGTATCTTCCACTATGAAAGATGCATCCAAAAGCCTGTCTAACTAGTTACACTAACACTTATAATCGCTCAGTGATTTAAGGTCAAAACCGAGTGCGTCTATTTGATTAAGATATTACGTATTTTTATTCAAAACATTCTTGTACTATTGTTAAATCGTAAAAATAAAAACAACACAGTTATTATCCGGTATTACCTCCTCCAAAACTCAGTTCTTATATAAAATAGGAAATGGAAGAAACGCGAAGCACGAATCACGATACTGAATGAGTTGTACTTTTGAGTGTGACAATATATTTTGTCGCTTAAGACGGGGCTTGGGGAAAGGTTCAGACCTTTTACGTATTCTAAACAAGGATAAATGATTCATCATTTACACAAAACAATACCGCTACATTAAACCTAAGTGGAGTATATTCATACAACATTCTGTATGCAGGTAAAATATTTGCCGAGGTACTAGGTACGAGGTAAGTACGTAAACGTTTTGGTAATTATTTTTATACGAAATAGAATACTGTAACAATCTTCTTCTTCTGTAAAAGTTACAGTACCTAATCATTTATAAATTTAGGTAACACCATATACAGTGTACACTTATGAACGTCAAAAATAAATACATATTAAATGCTTCTAATTTTACATTTATTGCCAGTTCCCAAATCAAGGGCGTAGAACGGAAGAGAAGAACTGGCAATAAACTGTCCGCCACTCTTTTTAATCGCCAAATTTTTTTTTCATGTGTTCATCCGTTTTGAAACACTATCTTATATATATTTGAAACAAAAAATATTGTTATTCTGCTGCATTCGAATCAAATAAAATCTTTTCGTATTTATATAGATTATGAAGATCACATAATAACATATATAGGCATATCCGAAGACCTTTGCTCTAAACGACAATTGAACTATGGAGACTGCATTAAACATTATTACAATTGCCAGAATACGAAACTCGGATTTAATTATTTGAATCTAATAAATACACACACGATATATACAAAAAGATTTTATTTGATTCGAATGCAGCAGAATAACAATATTTTTGTTGTAATACATAGAACTTCATACTCGTTGAAATGCATACTTATAATGAATAAACAGATGATTTTTGTTATAAAAAAATAAGAATAATTGAAATGAACCTAAAATATATGAAAAATTTACACTAGCCTATGGCTCTGATAAATGACTTTTGTCAGTTTCTGAAACATTTATCAAAATACTTGTTGAGTTAAAATGTCTTACGTTTAAATGTGTGTTTCACTTAAAGGCCAATTAAAACGTTCCGTCAATCTATGAAGTTCATTAACTATTAAAATGAATTATGATATGTTTTTTGTTTAGAACCATTGGGTAAGCTAACTGTGACCGATATCACCTGACGTACCCATAAAGCATATATTATTTATTTAGCATGGCCACACTCAAAAAAAAAAAACTAAAGTGTGACGTCGACAATTGGCGCGGACAGTACGCATAGACTATAGTAGTACTAGTTATAGATTATAGAAGGAAGTTATTAAACACTCATCGCTGGACAAATAGAGCTTACCCGGGTGTCGACTGACAATGGTCCAGTCACGCGCACATTATTTGATGTGTTCAAGTGCTTATCACGAGCCCACCCTAACCCCGTGCACATGTTATTTTTTCAAAAAGAACAATCGCCAACAATAGCCCGTGACTGATTTAAAATTACTTTAAAATTGAGTGTTAGTTTAAAAAACATTAATAGGAATGTGGGAATTTCTCATTTCACATCCTTTACGTAGTGTACATGTATGTTTGACACAGTATTGTTTTACATTGTGTTGAGACTGGCCCTCTTTCGGTGTTATAAAATGGCAATACATATTTCTTAATTTAATGAAAACAACTTTTTTAAACGGAACGGCTAATGCGAAAAACAATAGACAATAAATTAATAAAATAATTAAATTGTTTTATAAAATACATGTTGAATTAAAAACCTCCTCTTTCGTGTTTTATCAGTCTAAAAATATGTATATTAAACTTATTACTACTAAAATACAACATTATTCAATTAAATTAAAAGTTATTATTGTAATTGTGTGTGATATACAAAAAATTACGTAAAAATTAAGAAACATTATGAACTTAAAGTATAAAATGTACTTAATAAGAATATAGCGCAAATTTAACTATTTTCTTAAGCGTTCCCTTCAGTTGCGACGCATGGCGGTCGCGTGTTGACACTCGACAACTATTTAGTTGGATTATTCTCTGATTTCTTATGATAAACCTATAAGCACTAACCATAACAAGTTGAAGATTAAAATATGCTGGGATAATGAGATTTATTTGTTCCTTTGTTTTACTTTTCATTACAGTATTCCTCGGTAAGGGTCTTGAAAGCATTGTTTATTTCATCTTTCATCTCGGTTTTGAGTTCGATATCCGTGTTTTCAATCTAGCGACTCTCTTATTCCTAAAAATATTAAATACAGAACGTCTGCCCCATTCCCCAAACGGGACTCGAGTGCTTTTTATTCCTTTAGGATTAAAGAGGTTTCGACATATTTGTTGTTTCTAAAATAAAAAAACAAAACACCATCGCTTTATAGGTTCTGTTTCTATATTACTTTTGTTTTCTTATACGTGATCAAACTTTTGAACCTGAGAGATAAATCTAGTGGAGCAGAGCTACTTCTTGACTGCTAGGCCATACTTTTCATAACAAGAGTCAAATACCAGCTTAGTTATTAGTTCACACGTTGTTTATATTTAAATAAAATCAAAATCTAGAGATGAATGGATTTATCTGAACCACAAGTATTTTGGAAAAGTCATTTTATAAATAAGTCTTCTTCATGTTTTAAGAGAGAAAATTGCATTTAAATTTAAAAATATGTGATTCCGTTTAGTTTATTGACCTCTTTTTACAAATAAACTATAATCTAATTGATTATATTTAAGATTACAATAGTTTTATTAATATTTTTATACTCTTAAAATCCATAACCAAAGCTCATTATTGCGGTAAGTCGGCAAAACATTTGGTATTATCAAAGGCCGCGTAAACCAAACATCAATGTGGCGACGTGAGCCGGATCATTTACGCTCGATCGAACGATGGATACAAACACAAACGTATTCTCTAAATGATCTTGCGGTAAGAAACTCCTTTAGAAAGTGTAATATGCCCTAAGTCTATGTCACACGTGGCATTTTCGCTTCGTAGCTCGATTTCAATTCAAAACGACGTGGCCCGCCCCCCGTGCAAAAGGCAAGCACCGATTGGTCGCGGACGCCGCCCAGCCAATTAAAGCTCCCTTTATCTCCCTTGCTTCTTGCTTGACATTTTAATGTTTACAGCGACAGACACTAAGGAAATTACAAGATTTTTATATACATAGTTATAATTCTACGTTAGTTTAATTTTATTAGTAGTTTTTTTCTAATTTTAAATACGTTATCATGCATACAGAGAACATATGTAATATGATTAATAAATAAAAACATATATATTATAGGTTCGTAAAGAAAAAATATTATTTTGTACCGATTGATATACGAATAGTAGTGAATGTTGAAACGTGAACACGTAATACGGTCAAAATCGGCGACACCGATACTCTGACAATGTAGCCTGTAGACCGGGCCACAAGATGGGATCACAGCTGTCTCTTTCCCACTAAGGGAGAAGGATATATTCCATCGCACTCGGGGGTGGGCCTCGATGTAATCAGGGGATGATGTGACTCGCGATCTCCGCAGCGGCTTCAAAGATCACAATTATTGGAGCAGTCTGTCGAAAGCCGTGACTCGATGGTGAACTCGCTAAAGTCACCTTTTTCGTGATCGAACTTAAATTAATTAATATTACTTAATATAAAAACGGGAGTATTTATATTGAAATAAAAATAATACAGTTAATGGGAAGATTAAGTAATTAAAATGTTTATTTAAACAATAATCTCGGTGAAGTTTGGTTAACTAAAAGTTAAAAGTCAAAAGTCGAGCTGTCGACCTTTTGGGAAAAACAACGGACGCCGGTCGCGGCCTTCCGAAGGATGGGAACAGGTCAGTTGTGATTCGGATTATAGTGACCTAAGACAATAAAACTAAAAGAGATCCATTACCTTCATAACTTAGATTCCTTTTTTACTGACTCATAACAATAATTTTAACTACAGTTTTACAAATATTCTAATAAAAGACTCCAAAATAAATGTAGTTCGTAAAGAAAAAATTTGTTCCCATCAAATCCGAACCGAATTAAAGAGTATTTATATGTGTCAATATATATTTAACTACACTTTTACAAATATTCTAATTAAAGACTCCAAAATAAATATAGTTCGTAAAGGTGAAATTTGTTCCCACCAAATCCGAATTGAAGAGTTATATGTTTCAATATATACCAAAATATATCCAAATGTAAGATATTTGCCTCATATGACTAACAGATATTTGTCTTTATATAAGATCCTTGATCAGTGTGTTGGAAAAGTCTATTAATGTAACTTAGGGACGCGACGGTCCCGAAACTTTGCTTGTCTCACCCTCGTTAGGGCTTCAATCGTTCTTGGTCTACAGGACGTTCGTAAATTAAATGTAAAGACAAGATATCCTCTTACAAATTTATTAAATGTCATCTCAATTCTTTAAAGATGATAATAGCAAAGATCTTCAATCTTCTTCAAATTTCCTTTCTCTTAAAAATATATCCAATATCCTAGTCAAGCAATTCTTCCTGCTTCCGTACTTTTGAATTGCATTTATGAAGATGGTTTGATGAATTTATACGTGGAACCACAATGGAACAAGTACGTAATTGATTTATTTGTTTCCTTTAGCTTAATTCTATTTAGGTTGTTAAATTTTTATATTCATAATTTGAACGTGTACGACGCCGTTCTATTAAATATTAGCTTTCATCCGCAGCTTCATTTGCTTGGAATTCCCGTATTTTTTCATTACTGTTTGCGACATATTCAACAGTTATATTTCAGTAAATTTACATAAAACTAATCATGTAAACCTTCCTCTGGAATCATACTACCCATTGGTGATAAGCGTATAAAATTCTCTTAGATATTTTTGAGTTTACCGCGTTTATATTAAATTATAGACTAAATCTTAATGTAAACATGAAAAACTTTATTTAGATTTTATTAGCCTAGATATAATGAATTCTCGTACATTGTACAATATTTTAATTATTTTGTATTGTAACTGTTTTTCATTATCTAATTAGCACTCTAAAATAGCAGTGTTGGCCTAGTGGTTTCAGCGTGCGACTTTCATACATGAGGTCGTAGGTTCGAACCCCTGCTTTGCACCAATGGAATTTCTGTCTATGTGCGCATTTTAATATTCGCTCGAAGGAAAACATCGTGAGAATCCAGCGAGCCTTAGTTAAACCCGGCCGTGTCAGACACAGGAACCTGATCACCTACTTGCCTATTAGACTGACAAATGTTCATGAACCCAGACCTAAAAAGGTTGTGGCGCCACTATTAAAGGAACTATATACAGGCGTCCCAAGACTATGGGACATCAAGGGAAAGTACCTTAAATATCGTATTATGTAGGCATTCAATGATTTTCTATAAATTACTTGTCTCGTCTGGGAATCGAACCGACTGAATTGTGAAAAAAAAACAACCCTTATTTTTTTGATGCCAATCAAGAGAATGGACACAAAATAATAATTCTTCTTAAAAAATATAGAACTTTTAGAGAAAGGAATAACCTTAAAATGTTTGCGTGAAATTTTAATAATCGCGTTTGATCGTAAGATAGTCCCCAAATATTTGATCCCCAATCATAGTCTTAGGACGCCCTGTATATTTATAAATTCAGACTGTATAAAGTAAGATGTTAATTCAACCCAGAGTCATTCTTCATGAGCCCACATCTCGGGAAGTTCGCTAAATCAACACAGACATTGTGTGCCAAGCTCTACATACATGTAAACTATTGAATTGAATCATGATGGGCTTAGAATTACCTCTATATAGTATATATATCATACATTTATCGAACCTATTTTTACTTTGGCTAAAGAAAAATTAGCGCATGCCGCATTGTTTGTAGCTCTTATTACAGAAAGTATATACTGAAATTTTATTAAAACCAACACAACCAACAACAAATAAACATTACTTATGATATTTTTTTAATAATAAATTTATTAATCTCTCCGACCATTGTGATGCATTATCAAGAGGACTGTAGCCACTTCTCCAATAATATTCATAATATATTTGTATTTCTATTTCCTATATTCATAGGCGAGTGGGTGCCCGCCGTCTAGCGAGTTTCTAAGATATTATCGATTGATTACACAAAAATACTATACTAATTTTATTATTCTTTTCAACCCGTAATTTCTCTCTTGTAAATCATAAAGATAATAAAACTTATTGTGATAATCTTTAGTTTACACCAGTACCTACTACAAAATATAATTGATTGTATTATTTGTTCTACTTTGAACTATAAATAATAAATATCTATATTAAAAGTCCATTTTGACCCCTGTTAAGCGCTAGTCAAAATGAAATTGATTCTATTTGACGGCAATGTGTGTTTTTTCACACGATTGTCACAATAAAGTCGAGATTAGTCTGAGTTCAACGCACAGCTCACGCATCGATGCACCAACACATACATTACAACCCTCCGAGCAATACATAGGTGTACTGAAATTAACACTTTGATCTTAATGACGCTTAGATAACACCGAACACGGCTGTCGCAGATACAATGCTGGCTTGCTTGTGTTCTAATATAATTGATGTGTATGTGTTTGTGTGTAAAATGTGTGATGGCATATCACCTTTTATGCAAACACGTTGTTTTAGAAGTGATAAAAAAATACAATTGTTTCATGTACACCATTAGTATAATTACGTCTGTGTGAAGAATAATTTCACAACCTTTCCTTTATACAACATTCCGTCATCATTCTAATACTAAAAAAAGTTCAGCGAAGCAAAGCCGTAATTTATACGTTAAAAATGTAATTTGTACGATAATAATAAGATAACAAAAGCGAAAAAATAAGACGAAAAACAAAAGTAATAGGTGCCTTACATTATGCCCTAAAAAGAAGTGGCAGAAGATACACAGATACATTTTTAAAGACAATTGTATGGAAAGGACCAAGAGGAAGAAGGAGAAGAGGTCGCCCAAAAAAAGGTGGATAGAAGAAATAGAAGCGGTAGCAGGAAACGAATGGAGAAAGAGATAGACAGAGTCAGTTGGAAAAAGCCTTTAGGAGTAGGCCTTTACCGTGAAAGGGTTCCGATCGACGGTACTGAAGGTAGCTTGGATATAGTATAACAAGTAAAAGAAAAAAAAATTATAAAAATGTAAAAAAATCTAAGCTGTATATTATAATTTGTTTTTGTCATGATTGGAAATAAAACGGGCTTTATTAATATTATTATAATAATAAGATTACAGATTAAATTTATTATTATAAATAATTTTTTATTATTTATATTTTATCAGATTAAACAAATACATACTGTTTCTATCCTTATAGGAGGTTCTAATTGAATTATACGTATAGCCGAATAGAAAAAAGTAGTCATTAATTAATTTCATTCCATTAGACGCCTCTCCGCGGTTGCTGTGGTAAATTTAATATGAAAATTACTTTATTGCCTGTCACGTGACTATTTGATACAAATTCACTGGTATTAGCGGATCAGGCATTTGTGTAACATTGTTTTAATTATATAGCCGTATACATTTTCGTTGTTAATATTTTTCTAACTGTATTAGTACTGTACCAGATAAAAAAATATATAATATACTAGCTGACCCAGCAAACGTTTTGCCATGTATATTATGTTTTTCTAGGTTTTTTTTTAGTTTAATAAAAATAACTATCTACTATTATAAAAAATAGGGGTTGATCGTAGAGGGGTGACAATTAAGGTTTGTATCTATTTTTGTAAGTGGTATATTAAAAAAGAAAAAAAATTTTTTTTGACAAAAAATTTCTCTAAAAATTTTAGGCGTGGTTTGTAGATTGTACCTTTCACATTTAGGGGGATGAAAAATATATATTTTCCGATTCGCACCCAAAATTTCACGAAAACCGGTCGAACCATTTCGGAGGAGTTTAATTACAAGCACCGTGACACGAGAATTTTATATATTAGGTATATTTCTATCTTTATCATTCCCTAGCAAGAGAGAGTAACAGGGAGACAGTGAAGTAAATTTAACAAACAGTCAATAAATTAATGTTTATTTTGATAATATCTTTCATCCTTAATTGATATTTTACAATGTGCCAAATACACCGTGTAAGCTTTTAAACGGTTATTTATTATATGAGTATCCTTAGACACACATAACATTATAGTTATGCTAAGTCAAAAAATAATAAAAAATTATACATTTAATATAAATATGGATTAGATAATTACGGCACTTTACGGCTTTGCCGTCCAAAAGACGATCAGTTAAGTCGTCTAAGTATCTTTTGATAAAAACGAAGAGAAATTTCTTAAAAAGGATTCGCGTTGTAAAGAATTACCGGCGGTTCTTACACCGAAATGTATCAGAAATCGACCGAACAATACAGATAAAGTAATTGAATACTTTTAATGTAAGTTTGGTTTTATCTCATTTACGAGTACATATTTATTTATTTATTTATAAGTTGATAACAACGTGTATGCATAAAAATATTAAAAAAAAAAAAGGGTGCGTGTACTTATGTACGCGCGTAAGAAGTTATACTTCTTTGGCATTATTAAAAATAGTTTTTGATTGCATGCAAATAATTAATTACAATTAAATAATCAAAGACTGGAAAAGGAGTCATTAAAGTCAATAAAGTTCAGTTTACATTTGAAAAATTAATTAAATAAATATTTATTATTATTCTCTTACATTAAACAAATAAAACACTATTTATCTTTAAAACATTTTTATTTCATTATACTATTTATTTTTAAGTGACTCTAATGTCTTCATCAGAATTTCGGTTTGTAATTTTAAATTAATCATTACTTGGTTGTGCATCTACGAGGCTTCTCCAAAACTACTTGCTTTCTGCAACAAATAAGAGAATATTAATTTAAGCTCTGTCCATGCAAAACTTAAAATTTTTTATAATTCATATTATAAAACTTTTAACACATTTATATTAATATAATTATATAAATGTGTTAATAATATAATTTGTAGCACATGCTACAGACCTGGATAGCAACTTTCTTTTATTCTATTTAGAGATAGAGATAATTTAAATATAATACCGGTGTCTTCCTTGTAGGTTTCTTTGGAGTTGTTTGGGGATTCTTGTTGTTCAGTTCGACATGATTTTCTTTAACCTTTCTTTAATCCTACAAAATAATGAAATTGTTAAGTTATGTTGTCACTGTTGTGCACACCTTTGTTTGGCTTTTTTAGTATTCAAGTTATGTCAAAACTGATTTATTACCTTGTCATTGTTGGCTTTATTTGCTTTTGGGATATCAATTGTTTCCAAAATGATTTTATTTGTAATAACCTGAAATATATAAATAACATCTATTAATTTAAGTATCATGGTGAGTGGTTCGCACTCAGGTATTAAGGTGTATTATACCCACTGTCCATTATAAGTGGGAATGGGCTCACTTCTGGCAGGACAGATTTTCGGTACTAAAAGTGCAACATGGATGTTTTGAGGTATTACAATATCTCTAACTACCCTGTAGGGGAATAAAGTAATGTTGTAAGCATATGCCTATGCTTGAAAGGTTGAACCTTGAACATCACCATACATCATATTTATAATTAACATTCCTACCTCGACACCATCACAATCAAATTCATTGAAATCTACTTCAAACCATTGTGTCTCGAGAAGGTGATGGTGGCTTTGTTCCACCTCCAGTTTTTGATGTTTCACGGCGATAAGATGACAACTCTTTTTTTGTATTCAATTTAGTGCACTTCCACTGATTCATCAATTGTTTTTTGTCTCTTGTCCTTATATTTGCTAGATTAAATCTGATGTTTTGATTAAATAATGTGGTCATTTTTTTGAGATGCAGGTACTTATTAAAATGTTTACTTCTCTGTTATATCGCTCCAAGCCTTCATTTTCTCCTTATTAGTATTCGTGCTTAAATCTTTGTTCTCAATTATTGATATATAGGGTCGTAGAATATTTCTAAAAAGTTGCTGTAACAAACGCAATAAACAAAAGCAATGAATAATGGTTCATGTTTCAGTTTTAATCAACAATAATACTCGATAATACATACGGATAGTTAACCTCAATTGTATTGAAGCACTCAGGAAGGTTAGCACAGTTTTTTCACAAATATTTTATATTATTTCACAAATATTTTGTATAATGAAAATAACTAGGTATATAATTATTAATTTTAAACAATAACTAAAACTCCTATATTTGTTTAAAAGGTAAATGTCATTGTCAGATGTCAATTGTCATGGTCATTCAAAATTCTTGTTAAGCTGCTAAGCTAGAATATCCGTGAAGTTAGCTTCACGCATATTCTATTTCTTTTTACTTGTAGTTTGTCTTATTCCCATCTCGCTCGCGCACGCTATATCACACTGCCAATTTTGTGTCATAGGTGCGCGCGCAATCGTAAAATTTCACTCTCATCAATTTTTCATAACGCGCCTAAAGAAGTACAACTTCAAAAATTGGCATCACAAATTTTACATAAACATACAAGCAACCACAAAACAAAAAAGGAATAATAACAAAAAAAAGTAATACCTAATGACAAAGAGCATTATAAGTAAGCAAAGGTACGATATAAATGAGGAAATTATCAGTTCGTTTTTTTATTTATTTTACATAATAATATCTAAATCATGGTATATTATATTTGAAAACCACTTTGGTTTGTGTAATGAAATAAAATGTGTTGTAAATTAGAAATGGGTGTGTGTTAAAAATTGACAGTGTATGTATGTGTGAGTATGATAATTGCGCTTCCAAGCACGTAAATTGTAAAGTAATCGACATAAAAAGGGGGGAGTCGTACACGTACCAGTTTGCACTTTATTCATGACAGGAAAAGATCACAATTAAATCAACTTTTTGTTGTCATTCAGTTGCAGCAATTAATTATATAGATTTTTAACATCTTACCTATTTATAATATATTATTGAAAAGCGTTGACTGTCTTTTTTATACTAACGGTGTAAATTAAGTCGGCAACAAAACGTTAAGGAAAAGGGGCAATTGAGTAGGCAGGGGATGGTTTCAGTAAACGCAACAAAAACATCTCGGTTGTTAGCGAGATTGGTGTAATCTGACTAATCCGTTTTGGGTAAGGGAGTTGCGTACTTTGGAGCGTCAATTATTGAGCAAACATCTTATGATTCCTTAATATCCCCGAAATTATACATTTCAAGGTGAAGGTTTACTTAAACCGAAGATTATTGAAGCTTTTGATGATTTTGTTCTCACCTCATCTTTATATATATAATTCTTCTGTGAGTGTGTATGTCACTGAAATTCTCTCAAACGACTGGACCGATTTTGATGAAATTTTTTGTGTGTGTTCAAGGGGATCTGGGAATGGTTTAGATTCACAAATCAGCCCGCCAGATGGCGCTGCAGTCGGTACTTTCATACTTTGCTTTACTAATTGCTTGAAATATCATGCAGGACAACGTCTGTCGGGTCCACTAGTTTTCATATAAATATTCTGACATTTCAAACCTAATGAGGAGGATAGACGTTTATTTACGCTATTTGGGTGATCAATCCTTTGCGCTTTAAACACATAATGCCAGATATCACTTATTTCGTTGAATTAAACTGCATAAATTAAATAAGAGCTACGAAGACAGATATGGTTATAAAGATTAATATTTTTTTAAAGGCGATAGGCTGCTGGACATCCCTTGCAATGTATGCGGTGACAGAAGTTCCGGAAAACATTACGGGATATACAGCTGTGATGGTAAGTTAATTTTATAAATAGGTTTTCGGTAAAAGAGATAACTTAAAATTAATTGATTTGTAATAAGAGATCTCCATGATTTGATCTCAAAAGCTACGAAACAACCGGCTTCTTAGATGCTGATTAAATTCTTACACAAAAAAATCACATAATACATTAAAAAGTTAATAATAATAATAATAATTTTTATTTTCTGCCAAATAACATTTACAACAAACAATAAGATAACAATTGAAAAGGCATTGGGAGACTGGTTTCCAAACTAGGCAAGAACCTGTGGTAAGTTAGCACTATAAAGCATTTCCTCGCTATATACTTATTTGTTGGTTGAGGAAAGCACCAGGTCTGAAATCACCATTGGAATAATAACAATTTACACGTGTTTTTTTTAAAATTAATGTCTTTACCCAGACATCATGGAACATTACGATCTAGAATAACTTAAGAATAATAAGTAATTCTAACCTAAATTACTAATAAGGATTTTTATCATAAGAAAGTGTCCAATAACAGTACTTACTAACTTACTTACCCTTTTTTCTGTTTTCTATAGTTTATTATACAAATTTACACTTGTAATAAAGCAACCTTTACGAGCCGATAAATGCTAAATCTGTATTTAAAATGAGGTTTGTTATAGGTTGCTCGGGTTTCTTCAAGCGGTCTATCCATCGAAATCGAGTATATACGTGCAAAGCAGGTGGCGAGTTGAAGGGACGCTGCCCAGTTGACAAGACACATCGAAACCAGTGCCGCGCTTGTCGCCTTGCCAAGTGCTTTCAGGCCAATATGAATAAAGATGGTAAGCAATTAAATTTATATTCGGTATTTGCAATTTTCTAAGCCTACATAGTAAGAATAATAATTATTAAAAATTTATAAATAGAAAATGAAAACAAATTTAAAAACTGGTCCCTGTGTAGTACCTTTAACGCTGGCTGTATTTTCTCTCTGTATTGCGATACTTATTATATTTTATAATAATAATATTATGGTTCCATCCATTAATAATAACATTTTATATTAATAATACAGAAATAACGAAAAGTACAGTATTCTTAACGTTCATAAAAAATTTAAAACTAAATTCATTAAATAATGGGTAACAATAATATGTGAAAAGCTAAGTTGGTAGAATAAGTACATTTTATGTTCGTTTAAGAACTAGAAATAAGCGGGATAAGTTGAAATTGACTGCATAGTTGCACGTTGCTAAGTGAGTTGCGCTAAAATCGGTCTGCGCTTGATTAGTAAGTAGGGGTAAGAATTTTAAACGAAAGACAAAACTCCGTTGATTGTTAGTGTACAAACGGACATAATATGACGTTTCGTGTCATCTGTCAATGCGACTAGAATCCTGTTGACAATTAAATAAAAGACGAAACGATGGGTTCGTCCTACATCAGGATCCAAAATTTTTGACGACAATACAACTTTTTTAGCATCATTTGTTAATGTTTACAAATATGTTTAATTAACAACACCAGAAAAAAGGGTTTAATAATGGCTTAAAACTGCATAAAACCTTTGCAATTTAATCCACATTTATTATTAAACAAATTATTCAAATTTATTATTCAATAGTGGAAAATCATATAGAAAATTAGCCTTTGTGTCGTGATGAATCGACATCGAACGATCAAAAACATTGCACAATAGCAAACTCCATATTGGGATACAATCCATTATACAGCACATCACACTCGCAGCAGGTTGTATTGTCGCGGAGCGCTGAAATATTGAGTAAAATAAAACTAGTAGACATCAGGATCGCTTCAATTTTCATCCCGCCTCGCTCCCATATGTCATTACGTCATTTTTGTAGTCTTTGTTTTCATTCCTTTCCAATACTTTTACAGTAAACAAGGTATTCGAAAAATTGTCGCGTAAAATATTTGATTACGTTGAATAACGTTTAAAGTTGTTTCTTTAGTTTACGTGTGTTTACAAAATCAAATAAAAATATACCTTAATTATATTACGAAATACACCTTAATACATTAACTTTGACGTTGACGTTTTACAATCCTGTCAAAGATAGACTGTCACATGAAGGTGACAGATAACGTCAAGTTATGTAGGTACATTATATAATTACATTCTCTTGTAAATCGTAAAAAAGTACAAATGTATTTTATACTTTATCTACTACTATACTGATAAATGTAGAAACCCTGTGGGACTACAACCTATTAGGACTACGCCTCAGATTTCTGTATTTGTTTTTTCTAATAGGCGAGTAGGTGGTCAGTCTTCTGCCTCACACACGTCGTTGACTTAGCCGAGGTCTTAGCCCTAAGGCATGCCGATGGTTCACAATGGTTTCCTTTACCGTGCGAGTGAGTGTTGAATCAGCACATAGACAGAAAGTCCATTGAAGCATGCCGGGGATCGAACTATAGACCTCAGGGATCAGAGTTGCTCGCTGAATCCCTTAGGCCAACACTCTAAATTATAAAATTATATTTAAAACTAAATCATGAGTCAAACTAAGAGCAATAATAGTTTCATCCATAAATCTTCTTATTTAGATGACTTTGGATAAATTTAAATCTCTGAAATTAAGCAGAACTCTAAGAATAATTGAATATTCATGGCATCCCATGTCGTTAGCAAGTCGGGTGCCGGTTCTCATACTCACACGTAACAAAGCTTTTGCGATTCTAAGTTACTTACTATTTAGGGTCGTCGCTAATAGAAGTAATGCTTAGAGTCCCTCAACTCATCATGGGAAATAGGTAATACTGCTTCTGTTTCTTTCGTCAACCCTGCCCACCGATGGCTGGCCGTGCGTCATGCTCGTGAACGGGTGCTACTTGTGGTGACTGGTCGGACTTGAATTCGTGTATGCGCTGATGTTAGTTGTATTGACTATGTATTTGCGTGCTCCTCTTTCACCATGCCTCCTGCTGATAGAGGACTTAACTATTAATTACTTAAGATGTCATGTGGAACATGGTGTAATGGTTTCAGCTCCTTACAAACATTGTGTAACACAAAAAACTTGGCGTTACCTATATGAATTAATAATTTTGATTTGAGAACTGGCAGTAAATGTAAAATTTGAAGAATTTAATATGTTTTTCTTTTTTGACGTTGATAAGTGTACATTGTGTTACCTATATGAATTAATGATTTTGATTTGTTTGTTTCGCCGGTAATAAAACCTCCACCACACAGACACAATCAATAGAAATACCTACTTGATAATTTACTAATTTTCCATTATATAAAATTACATTCGTAATAAGTTTTTAAAGAAAGCATTTCAAGAAAAACGCTTTTTACCGGATTAAAGTTATGTATTATTATAAATTTACAACTATTTGACATAATTTTAAATTTATCCGACGTTTCGCGTGCTTTACAGCGTGCGTGGTCACGGTGACTGAAGACAAAAGATGTTGAATGTCAAAAAGTATCACAGCTGCAGAGAAAGTTGCATTATATGTATTTATTTCCCCGGAGTTGGTATCGACTAAAAGATGGAGGGTTTTGGCAAATTATGTCAAATACTTGTAAATTTATAATAATACATAACTTTAATCCGGTAAAAAGCGTTTTTCTTTAAATGTGTAAAGGTTATGTTAATCAAAGACAATACTATGAAAGCATTTCAATTTTTTTTTCATGCTTAAAACTTAAAGTATTATATATAAAGAAATATCGAAAAGTTTAGAGTGTAGCAACCCTGTACTAAAAGTAGGGAAGTGTGGTCTCGCCGCAGGTGCTCCGACGTTAAATTATTCACGAGCATCACTTTGTGCCGCCGCGGCCCGGATTACCTTTATATGTTTACTCGCTCGCGTAATTATACGCCCTCACGAAACTTATACCACAGCGTTGAGGCAACGTCTATGTCTAATATGATGTAGGCTTTTTTTACGTAGCCTGCCAGCCGGTGGCCTGTCAATAGGTATTTAAATTTATGAGACAAAAATGAATAGCTACACTAAATAAGATATATGTGAGGGTGATAACTAAGAACCTGACAACCCTACGGATTCTTAGCCCTACGTAGTGTAGGGCTAAGAATCCTACTAATCCTACTACTAAATAGTGAATATAAAATTAACCACGAACAGTGATGGAGCCCTACCCGTAGAGGAGGTACGAGCTAGTAGAATTTTGTCAAAGCTATCGGCAGGGTCACCTCGATAATTAAGGACTTGAAGGAGTCTTCACCACTTTAACGGAAGAATTGAACACGACAGAGCAATATACCAACCAATCTAGTTTTTCGTATATAAATTATACTACTACTACTTTTACATATTGAGTTGACTTAAAGTTCTTTGTCCCCCAAGTGGGGCAGAGGGCATCCAGCGCAGAAAACCAGCCTGATGGTCCTGAGCAACTCTCTTTTTCCTCTCTTACTTTTACATATTAATACTTTTATATTTTTGTTTATTCCTACCTGATACTTTACCGCGAATACACGTTTCTCATGGTTGTTTAAAATTAAATTTTATAAATGATTCTTTATGAATTGGTATTAACTGATTTACCGCCGTCACGTTTAGCTTGCGTTTTATTTTTGCTGTTTTGTCTATATTTTTGTTTTTTCCTTGCCTGTATTTAATTTCTTTGTTCTAATATATTGATGTGTGTATGTAACATTAGTAAGGTCATATTGTTTTGAAACGTATAAATAAATAGATTCATTTCGCGAAAAAACACTATATTCGGATAGATAGCCAACATGTCTATCTATATCTAGAAATTTGATAATTAAAACTTTGTGTTATGAGATTTTTACACTATTTTATCAATTTACTATAATAAAATGTCACCCTGTGGATAAAAGCTGAAAACTAGGTCAGATACCTAACATTTGCAAATTTCTAATTTTCTTCCGAACGATCAAACAATCGTGATCCTCAATTTAACTTTTTGAAATTAATTTAAAATCGATGGTGCTACGAGCTACGCGACGCAAACACGCTACGAGATTGCCCAACGTAGCCATACAACCTTTATCGTGTTAACTTTACTACATTTTAACTAGTTTTTCTTACCATATTATCAATATAGTTTACCTTACCTTGTATATGTTTAAACATCTGTAACTATTTGTTTTCATTATTACGAACACTATTAATATATCATATTTACTCGCACGGCTTCACAATAGTTATATAATAATTAACTGAAATTATTTAACACAAAATAATTTTGGATTATTATTGCGGTAGTAATGGTCAGTCAATTATATTTTCTACTTAAAATTAAGCATAAATAAAGTGTCAAAAACCTGAAATTATTGTAATCTTATTTATTAAAGTATAGCAGTGATCACAAAGTCTCAAGCAAAAGCAAAGTGTCGTCAAGACGGCGAGCGGCGGGCGCGAGCAAACTTTTCAATTACCGCCATGTCGTGTAACCCCGCAGCGGGTTAAATTAATTCTCTCTACTTCACAAAAAGATTCACCTTACCCCACGCCACCCTTGCGAACCGACATCAGCCGGTCTGCCTTTTTTCAATTTTCCCTGATATTTTCCAGCTCCCGTCCGTAACATACTGACGTTTCACAATATTTATTTTTAATTTAACGGTTCGCACGCAAGATTCGGAATCGAGTTACCTTTCAAGCTCTTTTTGTGCAAAAGATTGGAATATTAATGAATTGAAATGAACATTTTAGGTTCAATCTCTGTATGTTTTAACATGAACAATCATAATAATGAGTTAATCAAATACAAAATTAAGTGATATTCGGAGTTTTCGTTCACATATAGAGTAGGATGATAGAATTGTTTATATAACCGTTTGATTCCTTTAATCAGTAGTTTACTAATCGTGTAATTAATCACTACGTTCTTTTTAAATAAATGACGTATTACATGACTAGATATATTTTAGCAAATGTTGTTCTAATATGTATGTATGTAAAATTTGTAAAGTCATATTGTTTTAGAACGTATACCTAAATAAATAAACGTTCGTCTAGATCATGGTCATTTCGCGAAAAAACAATATATTCAGCTAGATAAGAAAATTATAGTCCGTAAAGAAAATTTAGACTTGACTAAAGATATTTTTGCAAACTGTAAATCTAGCAGCAACAGCTGTATATATTGCTAATTCTATTGCGTTTTAACAAAATATTAAGTAGATCAAGGTGCATTAAACATTAATCATAAACGCCCCTTAATTTTATTGCTCATCTGTACAAAGTGATTGCGTGTTACGACGAGAGCGTAGCAAATTGAAAGAGCGTTGTTTCGGAGAGTTTAGGATTGTAACACGTGTTCCACACCTCTGACCGCGAGGGTCGACGGGAGGGACTCAATAAATAATTACAGTCTTATTGACGAATTGGCTATGCTTGTAAAGCGTTTGGAAAGTGTTCTAAGCTACATAATTTAATGAAAATTTGGAACAAAAAAATTTGCTATTAAACCTAAAAAGTATTTACTTAAGAAATAATTGTCATTTATTCACAGTAAGCCTTTCTTCAATCAGCCTTCTACGTATAGTCATAGTCAATCAAAATCAAAATACGTTTATTCAATTTAGATGCTTCTTAGAGCATGCTTATGAATGTCAACAACGTTTACAAAGTTCACGAAAGAGCAGGACTACGCCATCCGTTCGCAAAACTACCAGGAGGCCTTGTTCTGAGAAGAACGGGCAAGAAACTCAGCAAATAGTAAAGTTATTATACTTCTACTAATCAAAGGTTATAATATTTGTGGAGTATGTATAAAGAGGTTAGGAAATTTCAAATGCGAAGACAAAACAGGTATATTTCCTTAGCATGCAACTGATCATGAGTCAGACGCGGATACAATCGAGTAATAATTGAAAAAATACTTTTTAATATATATTGATGTTAGAATCTTGATCCACCAATGTGGTGACGATACCTCGCCTACCAAACATTTCTCACAATAATTTTAATATCGTGCGTGAACGAATTATTGCCGGGTCATTGTAATATTAACTAAATGATAAACTAGTCCAGCTGGTGATGCCATTTTTTCGTCAGGTCGGTAATTAATTAACTTGGACGCTGCAGTCGGGGGTTAATTGCATTACATCCGAGTGGATTTGTTGAGGTTTAGCAATGATTGCTTTTTGGAATTAAATTATTAATTACCCCGGCATTGTGTGTATCCACGACTGGGCGTAAAGTTGGCGTAAGACTGTCTTGTTTTTATTTAAGCTGTTATATTTCTCCGAATGTTTACTTAGGAGCTCAGTCACATAATTTTGGGTTTTATATACGTGTCTCATGTTTGGTTTCAACTTGAAGTAAAAATTATTCTATGGAAATCATTTATTTATTCACAATAATACATACAATATCCTATAGTACTAAATCAAACATAAATTTTGAACATTTGCTAAGGCTATCACCTCAATAATATTAAGAATAAAGATATTTTATTTAAATGGTTTTTCCATTGTAATAAAATCAAAGCTAAAATACGCCATACATAATTTTATATTTATTTAAGAAAGGCGTACAATAAATGTATTGCAGATATTTTTGGTCGGTTTGTGAACTCAATGTCACAAAACAAAGTTTTATCGCCGGGAAGTGTTGTAGAGAATTCGGTAACTTGTTTTTAGTGCGGCTTGAAACATAGTAACATTAAAATTTTGTTTGTCTTATGATATATTTTGTTATGGTTTAATAGTAAAAATACTTTAATGCGACATTGCAGGAAATAAATAAAAATCTAATTTTATTGAGTAACACTTTATTTCTTAACGCACGTGAAATATTGAAGTTCCGTTAAGCTTATTATGTACAAAATTTCCTATACTCTTTGTGACTCTAGTTTACGAATAAAATACGTCTTTTGTTCGATTTTAAATCCTATCATTGGTTAGTGAGACTAGGTATGTTGTTTACGTTATACGAGTATTAGTATTCTGAATGATTAAATATGATTGTTTTTATGGCAATATAAATGTCTCTTGTCACAATTTCAGCTGGTTCACATTCAAGTATTTAATACCATACGGAAAAACACAGACATTTCTCGTAATATTAATGTATGTGAACTCGAAAATATTACTGAGATCAAAACCTTCCGATCCTACACGCGCTTGTGGAATTATGTTCCCTAGGTACTAGCTGGGTAAGGGACAATATCGCGCGCAGGTGAGGTCCGTGAGAGCGGCGGCACCTGCCGCCCCCTCTGCCTCTTCGCTGCCCTCCGCCCTCAGTGGCTCGTTAATGATGATGTGCTCAGCCAGCAGACTATTTCACTTCTGAATACATCTTTCTCACTTTCGATGCGGCCTCCCTGTCGCACTCAGGAGCAGGGCTCGCGGCGTCTCGCTCGCGGTGCGTTCGCCTGGTCGCATCCACCTAGTCAATTCGGCAAACGGTATCTACTTTGTGTCGGAAATGTAATGGAACAAATGCGGCTGGAATTAACGTCGAAACGAATGTCGAGCCACGGGGCGCGGGTCGGAGCCCTCTCATCCGATATTTTCCACGCGATGATTTTGATAAGCATTTATGCCTTTGGAAGTGAAATGTAGGCCCTTTTTCAGATATTAAATTAGTAAATAAACCATACCAGAGAACAAAATATCTGCCAAGATAGATTAAAAAACGCTTAAATTTACAGGAAATAAACAATTTAAGAAACAATTTTAAATATACAGTCATATCACGTCCCTTCCTAAGATAACCAACTCCTCGGTGTTTTAGATGAGTCATGATATCTGAATTGCAATAAACCATTTATAGAGAGATATCAAATGACTAAGCTTTTTGCTCCAACAGCTTCATCTTAAATCAAATTATAATATGTATGCCAAGTTACATACTCATATAGTTATCATCTTAATATATACATATAAATCACGTGTCACGTTGTTTGTCCGCGATGGACTCCTAAACTACTTAACCGATTTTAAATTAAATTGCACACCGTGTGCAGTTTGATCCAACTTAAAAGATAGGATAGCTTACATCATAATTTATAGCTGCAATATTATTTTATTGCAAATTATTTGTTTATTATTTGACACAATTCTGACAGATGGCGCTATGTTGAAAGTACCAACGTTTCACATTTATAAATGTATTCAACGTTTATAATTGAATGGCATTTCCACCAAAAAAGCATGGTGGTCCCCATGACGTTCATCATGTTCTCCTACCGTTTCCCTTGAATAGTTCGCTACTATATTGTAATATAACAAAAACATTAGCCACAGCAACGCTTGGCCGGTCTGCTAGTATACATATATAGTTATTTATTTCTTCTGAATGACAATTCAGGTCATTACGAGCGATTTATTCATCGTGTATAGTCCTGGCTTCGTTTGGCTTAATCCATATTAAGAATGCAATCAAAATAATTCTTATGTTATTTTTAAAACTATAGATTGTTAATTTTTTGTACATATTATTATAGAACAGGGGCAAACGGGCAGAGGGTTTACATAATGTTAAGTGATACCGCCGCTCATGGACTCAATGCCAAAGAGCTCGCGAGTCCGTTGCCGGCCTTTGACATATCGTATGTATTCTGGACGTTTATTATATTATGACCTACATATTTGAATCAAAGCTTAATACAACATTTTTAAAACATTGGCCCCTTAAACTACAGATATCAAACGCAAATTTCTGAAGGCATATATGACAACCAATTGACAATTTTTTATTTATAAAAAGATAAAAGATTCTTTTTATTTAATAAATAGCTAGGAATAGTTTTGTTTGGAAAATTTAATTGTCGTAAAATTTATTTTTCTGTTCATATTATTTATTTTCCCACCGTTTTTAACCTTCCCTGAACTTCCACAATTATTTCGGTCCAGCCATTCGAGTTTTAGCGAGAAGTTAGTTTATCAGCAATTCTAGTTATACATAGAATAGTTGAAAATATGTGAAAATACTTAATTTTTCCTATATGAAAATATTGTTCCACAAAATGTATCATTTATAATTAAACTAAAATTGACTGTTTTCCTATAGATTTATATTTTATAAGTAACTAGCGGCCCGTCCTGGTTTCGCACGGATGGTCATTGATTTTTTAAACATATTTTGTTGATATTGTTCTTTAATATTGCGGGATATTTTTTTGTTCTATCATCAATAGTTTTCGTAGCGCCTGCGATAAAAGATATTTTATAGGCATTTTTTTAGTAGAGTTCCTTATTATTTTCTTGCAATTAACTATACCAGTACTGTTTGATCCAATTCGTAATAAACATACTTACATACAAATCTTTCCTCTTTATAATATTAGTATACATGAAAACATAAAATTTAATATGGGTATTTTAGGCAGACCTAGGCTCTTGCGTAATAGTTTAGTCAATAAACCTTTTGACCATTCACCAATTCAGCTTCGTGAAGCTTTCGCCAGGAGGAGACGGGGATTATTGGGTCATTAATCACACCCGCGGACGTGACCGGACGCCACCTTCTCACTTACCCCGAACCTCCTCCCACTAAACCTACCCATGCAGGCAACCTTTAAGGAAACTTCTTTTTTATAATAATTATTAAAAGTTTTGATCTAACACGCAATTGGGTTTTTCAGAGAATCATATTGTACTATGTACTTATAAATCAATCAAGGCAATCATTTAATTTCATTAAAAAAACGGCCTGATTTTTTTTACATAATCATACTCGACGATACCATTTCAGGCAACTATTACACATTATATACTTACATGTTTGATTACATATCTACATTGCCTACATTTTTATTTGTTTAGAGAATTTCTACACTCCTGTAATAATAATAAGTAACAGAATAGAAAAAGAGTTAAAATTATGTTTCAAAGTAACCAAGTTTAAATGTAATTTTTACAATACAACTAATGTTAAACAATTCTAAAACACAGTCGATTACGACCTTGCTTATTTGATGGCCTGCTTAAACAATGTTTATAGTTATTTTGGATTTTATGTCTTTCGTGGAAAAAGGCAGGACAAATGACCTAAAAATGTTATTTAAAACACTTGATACACACCTCGCAATCTTTGATTTGACAGTTTTATTTTTATAAATCCTGCGTTCGGCCCCGATGCACCATTTCTTACTTGACACTTGCCCGTACACTCATTGTAAAATAAGACGATTTGTTATATTTAAAACCGACGAAATCAGTCAAGAAATAATCACCAACTTGCTTAAATAAAAATGAACTAAATGTGTCCCATGCCCCATGCAGCAATGCAACGGCTATTGAACAATGCTGTCAATGTGTTTATGTTAGGTTGGAAAATTAACGCCTCGGGCCAAATGAAACAAAGCTATGTTTTATGCCTTTTGAAAAATACACTCTGTTTACTTTTAATTCGGCAACAGAGGGTGGGTGCTGATATAAGGTCAAAGTTAAATCTCCATTTATATGGGTTGCAAAGTGATTTGACTGTTCTGTGGTACCTTTTGTGAACTTAAATACGAAAGCGCTTTCAAACCTACGCGTAACGATAGCCAAATAATAATGATAATCTGTTTGTAAAAGTTAAAGAAAACTATTGTGAATTCGTCGTGCTGAATGTTTATTAACGTTTTGACAATGGTTGTATGGAGCAAGAAATTATGTGGTTTTCGGTCCTCCACCAGTCTAACCATTGACTGGCGGGCCCAAAGCCCTTGAGGATGTTGAGAACTTGTATACTCCCTTCTAAACTTCGTTATGGTACTGATGGTAGCCACAGATTATAGATATCTTTCAATGAACTATTTAAAAAAAATAGAAAATGAAATGTATCCTTTTAATAGAAAATACATATTTTTTTTAAATGATGGGGCGGAGTCTACGGAACAGCCATAAAAGGCACCTGCGGCAGTCCGTGGACACCCATGTTACCTGGGTACGTGGCCGGCCTTTAAAATAGGAGTATACTGTGGAAGATTTCCGGCCATCGAGTTGTGAAAATAAAACTGGGAATGAATTATTTTAATTACGTATACAAGTCTCAAGATTATAGACACTTTTCACTCACACTTCCAGAGTTATCTAGTAAAAATAATTAAAGAGTCATTCTACCGCTATCAAACTTTGTTTTCGCTTTATCGCCATGTAATTAAATTCGTGAATATCCGCGTTATACTGGAAACTTAACCCCTGGTTTCGGGCACCCTCGGGTAGATCCAGCTTTTTGAATTTACACCGTAAGCCTGGCATAATAGAGTATATTTTGGATGTGTCCACTGGTTCACCAGGGAAGCCGAGAAAAAAGCACGTGTTCTATTTGGGATTACATGAGTTTATAAACAAAAGGTTACATTATAGTTGGGTTTTGTTGTACACATCTCGAAGTCATGATGCGTATCAAAAATATATTGTATTACAAACGTTATAAACTTAGTTTACTTGTGATATTTGCCGTAATTCCAACCTGGATTCCATTTCCACCGAATATTTTTACTACGAACGTCAATAAAAAAATACATATTAAATGCATCTAATTTTACATTTACTGCCAGTTCTCAAATCAAGGGCGTAGAACGGACGAGAATAACTGGCAATAAACTCTCCGCCACTCTTTCAAATCGCCAAGTTTTTTGTTTTACAAAATGTTTGTAAGGAGCTTCAACCATTACACCACATGACATATTTAAGTAATTAATAATAAAAAAACAAAGATTTTTCCTCTATCAACAGTAGGCATGGTGAAATAGGAGCACGCGGAACATCTCGTAGAAACATCACGCAAATACATAGTCGAAAAGGTAATCATAAATAAAACATCCAACAGTCGAAGTAATATGACCAACGCCTCGTGGCCCGGTTTTAGGTCCTATTTTAGATTACTATTATTTCGCCACCACTTGTTAACCTATTTGACAAATTTTGTTAGAAGTTATTTCTTAAATTTATTTTTATTAATTTTTATTATTTTTATTATTACTATGTAGGTTAAGAAAATTGTTAATACTGTGTTTGATATGAATACTGACTTTCTTAAATTGCGTTTGTATTTTCTTCTTATGGAGGTTTATACCACTGACGCGTTTAAATATTCAAGAGAATCATTATTGTAAGAAGCTATACTCGTAGAGCGACGTGAAGCAAATAGCTGTTCAAATCGTTAAGATCTTAAGCTCGTCTCGGTGTTGTGTAGCTTCAAAACGCTTCGCAGCTACCCTTTTGTGTAGCGTTTAATCTGTTACTCATGTAGTGTCCGTGCAGTATTGGAAGGCCGAGGTAAGCCGGGCGCGGGAACGAGCGTATGCCGGCCCGCCATGTGCGCGTACAATAGCCGCATTCTCATGGACTCAGTCGCACTAAGCTGATTGCGTGACGTCATTACGGGGGTTGCTACTGCACAGGGATGCAATCGAAACTGTTTAACTTTTTATACATGCTCACTGCACTTATAGCCCGCATTTTAAGTTACGGATCACGTGCTCTATTTAAAATTTATGAAGTAATTGAATTGTAGATGAAGGATTTCATTCAGATACGAATCACGAGTTACGTACGCGTTCCTGAATATCCAAATAATTCGATGTGCTGTAGCTTTATATAGAGGCCGCGGTCATCCTACGTAAAAACTTCCAAAACCTAGTGTGAATACCAGTCATAATTTAAAAATATATGTAAATTACAGATCCTACGACTCTGTGTACGTTAAGGCTTTGTGTAATGGCTTTGTACTGTTATAAATTATATTGGAATTCAAAGTGTAATTCTATGATGGGCAATACAAATAAAGTATATATATTCTGTTTCTTAGTACCTATTAGATATTACAAACATTTGGGTATGATTTACATTTAAGACTAGGTAGAGTGAAGAGTCCTTTATCGTAAAAGAATCCTTACATCTGCTACAATTTTACATCTATATATATAAAAGAAAGTTGTGTTTGTTACAACACTTATAACTCGAGAACGGCTGGACCGATTGCCATGGTTTTTGATTTGTTGGATTTGTTTCCGTCCCGAATAGCAGAATAAGCAAAATATCGGATAAGTTAACGAATAACATTAAATAAATTAATTAATTTTACGAATGCAAAAACCATATGGTGCCATCTGTTGACAAAACTACGCATCATTTTACGTCGAATTCGTGTCAGTTCAAGAAATTCCGATCTTGAGGTGAATGAGGAGATACATAACCATGCTTTGATCCTGATCAAAAGATGTTGGATATCAGAAAGTGCTTAACATGCAGTATCGCCATATTGACGCTAGAGAGAAGATGCCTAATGTGTAAAACTGCCATTCTTCTTTCGCAATGGCAAGCAATAAAACATTTCTGTATTTGCAAAAAAGTTGTATTAATGTAATACTTAACATTAATAAAATCCTAAAATAAGTTAAATTAAAGTAACAACGATATTACAAGGTTGTAGGGCGGAACGAAGTTAGCCAGGTCAGCTAGTATTTCTATATAACACAAAAAAGAAATCAAGATAAAAGAATACTGTCCTAAGCTGTCAAAATAATAATAATAAAAATATTTTTACAAATAGTATCGTTAGTGTAAGTTATAATTATTCTTCAGCAAACAAAATAAGAATTGTAATATGTAATAGTTAAGTTAACTTAACTGTTTTATTCAAACTTTATTAAAACTGTACTTACTAGTTATAATTTACTAGCTGCCTTTCGATTCTGTAACTCACTTTTCGAACTCACACAGCGATTTTCGCATCAATCATAAAATGACTGCTTCACGACTGATTTGAGAGCGACTGCCGATGCGAAAACCGCTGTGTGAGTTCGAAAAGTGAGTTACAGAATGGCAAGGCAGGTTTGTTAAATCACTTGGATTAGTTTTACTAGTAGCATTTATCATTTACCTTATACTTTTAGTAATACATGTTTCAGGTTGCAAACATTGTTTTAAATTATTATTAAATTAAAAATATATTTCATAGCTGTGCAACATGAAAGAGGACCTCGTAAACCGAAGCTCCACGCTGGCTCGTTGGGCTCGCTGCCTCCTCCAGGAATGTCGCACGCGCACAAACCACACCCTTTAAAATTATCGCCGCCTTCACCTTACACGTCATTGCCACAGCCTTTTAATTTTCAGGTAAGTGTCACCGTACATAATGATAGTTGAAAGATATGTGAGCAACTGGGGCATAAACAGTGATTAAATTATAATACACTTACTCAAGGAAGATTTATGTCAAAACTTTTGTTTTTTAATATCATTGTTTTACGTATTCTTCTATGCTCTATTTTTATAATTAAGCTATAATCTGTTTGTGATACCGATGATTTTGTTTGCGTGTTGTTCCCACGAGAATGTAAGTGCGTGCTCCTATTTCACCATGCCTCCTGCTGATAGAGGATAACTCTTTGTTTTTAATTTATGTTATTATTATTAATTACTTAAGATGTCATGTGGAACATGGTTTAATGGTTGCAGCTCCTTACAAACGTTGTGTAAAAAAAAAACATGGCGATTAAAAAGAGTGGCGGAGGGTTTATTGCCAGTTCTTCTCTTTCGTTCTACGCCCTTGATTTGAGAACAGGCACTAAATGTAAAATTAGAAGCATTAATATGTATTTCTTTACTGACAAGTCATAAGTGTACAATGTGTTACCCAAATGATTAAATGATTTTTGAATTTAATTTGATTTTAACGTTTTGTAATTATTCCTTTTTCTTATAGTTTAGTATAACCAATATCAGCGAATCCGCACCACTAAGCACGGCGTCTTCCGGCGGTTCGAGTGGTGCGGGCGGTGCAGGCGCTGTCAGCCCTCTGCCCCTTATCACAGACCCTTTCTTGGCCCCGCCACCACCAGGGCTCCTACATATGCTTATGTCCAGTGATAAATGTCAGGTTAGGACAGTCATATTCCGAGTCGTTAATTATAAGTAAATGGTTAGATTTATAGGAACTTAAAAAGGTTTCTATAAATAATTCGTTTAATAGTTGGGCATTAAATTACCTAATTACGTCCTTTATATAATAGTAAATTAATCTATCATGGAATAACTAATCGACGACTCTAAGTGCAAAAGTTACCTACATTGTGTGCTTTTAATATATTTTACGTAAATTAATAATGAGAGATTAAAATTAGTTGTGGATTCAACACTATCAGAAAATTACTATTAGGTAACTTTTATTTTATTAGCGTAACGTATCATTGTTGCATCACGAGAGCACGAATCGTGAACTTTATAGAATTTTTTAAGCATTAAAAGTTAATTATGTAATGAACGATATCACTAGTTCTGAATGTAATGTTAAAGGGTTTGGAAGCGTTTGGAATCAAAATCCTCAAATACTTGTTGGTGTTTAGGAACTAATGTGGAGCGCCAAGCAACTCCAACTTCAAGGAGATCCAAGCCTCTTGCGGCCGCCGCACACCGCTTTCGGCGCACCTCTCGCGCCTACGTGGGAACTACTGCAGGTTAGCCGAAGATATTTATAAGTAATAAGCCTAGGTATAACATGAACCGTACAGCACCTTACATTATAAATTTATACATCGTAAGGGCGTTTTTATTGAATTGTGTTACGATATATTTAACAAAATTACGCAAACATTTTTAATCGTCCTGTTGAGAGTAAACCCTACTTTAGGTACTTCTAATTGCGATACTGACAACGATCAAAATCTTAATAGTTTTTGTGCCGTAACACATACTGAAAGTACTACGAGTTTGTGTACATTAAGTACATTAAACTTACATACAAAAACGTGGCGTCGTAAGTTACCGAGTGAGGGCCCTGGTTTTATGTAACAAAGTCATTTCTTAGAAGCAATATTTACTTTAATTAATCGTAACATTACCATTTACAAAAACTGCTTAATAAAAAACAGAGTAGACCTAATAGGTATTGTTTAGTACGAATTCCTAACATCCGTAGGTTATATGTATATTTTTATACGTATCGTTCGATGTACTTTACGTGAATGCCTTTGTGACTAAGGGCGGGATCTGAGCCGCGATTGGGCGCCACGAGGGTGACTTTTCGCCTACTTGACTTACCCCGCCCATTGGTCGTGACACAACTGACTTTACGCCTACTTATTTTATATCTTCGATATACAAGAGCTACGAGCTATAACCGTCGCGACAGTTTTGCTACGTGGTTGCAGCATCGTTCAAGAGATTAGAGTTAAACCACAAGCAATTAATAAATATACATTTTAAATTGAACGTATTTGGATTTCGTTGTAAACATCGTTTATTAAGCAAACTTACTAAAACCTACTTGAAGAATTCCTAAAGAAGAGATTTCCAATTTAACACGTTGGTTTTTTTTTAAGTTTTCTACTGCCACATACTAATTCCATAGATACGATCAAAGATAATGTAGTTTCGTAAAATTTTTGAACTGATATCGTGAATTGTCTAAAAATCGTATTGTAATTAACCACTTGCTTTCACATTTTCTTTCTTTAAGATAATCTTTCGTCATTTTAGGAAACAAGTGCCCGACTGCTATTCATGGCTGTGCGTTGGGTGCGTTGCCTTGCTCCATTCCAGGCGTTGGGTACCTCTGATCAGCTAGTACTATTACGAGCTGCATGGAAGGACCTATTCTTGCTTCATCTGGCGCAGTGGTCTGCACCCTGGGACCTTGCTCCTCTACTGTCAGCTCCCGCTGCTCGAGCAAGACTTCCGCCCGAACCACTCGCTGATTTAGAACTGAATACTCTACAGGTAAATTGGATCTTATTTGATTGATGTCTTAATTTTCATTCGGTCGATGTAAAAATATGAGTTAAATTCACGATTGACCATGGTATAAAATGACCACAAATCGTCACAATGCTATAACATCTTGGAGATATTGACATAGAATCACCAACAGAATGTAGTCCATAGGTATATAGAAACAAATATATGCTTACGAAGTTTGGATGAGGTTGAGGATATACCCACGGGGGTTAAGAGACATCTCTTCTTCGCAAACTTCATTACTGAAGGTCGTGCTTGTCTTGAACATTGACTTGCTGCCTCCACACCACTCTATCCTCAGCTTGTCACAGTGCATTAGGGATGTTGAGAGTCACATTTTTTTTACCTGGTCAAACCAACGGATAGGCGATCGACCCCGACTTCTCCTGCCATCACTCCTCCATTCCATTACCAACTATTCGAGACTATTTGTTCCTCTCTTGAAAATATGGCCAAAGTAGCTGAGGACCTGTTTGCAAATGATAGTCGACAGTCTTGTGGTGATTTTTAGTTGGCTGAGAATGAAGTTATTGGTTCTTTTTGCAGTAGGTACATGGTATTCGCAACATTCCAAAAATACCAAAGTTGTGACGAGTCGGCCCTTGGTAGCATTCGACACGTTTCTGTTTTGCCATATTCTGACAGTTTGATCATTGCTGCTGTAGCATCAGTGTTCGCCTACGTATTGCCCCGTCACATCCTCCCTGGTTACTTATGTTAAAAAAAATTTGTCTACAAATTTAAAGTCCGCCAGTTGTTCAGAACGTCTGTGGAGCCCAGCCCGATCCACTAACATTACTTTTGTCTTTACCCTATTAATAGAAAGACCGACCATTTCGATTGCTTGTTGCACTCTGGAAAACAGTTCCGCCATTTCCCATTAAGAGTCATAAGTTTAACTAATAAGCTAACACTGCTGATTAAAAACCTATACCTATAAAAGATGTATCTAAATATCCTCGACGTCAGTTGTAAAACAATCAATTAGGTTTCAAAATCATTTATTCGTATAGGTAACACAATGTACCTACATTTATGAACGTCAAAAAATAAATATACTTACTTATATAAAATGCTTCTTATTTTACATTTACTGCCAGTTCTTAAATCAGTTTAAGTTTCTCAAATCGATTCCTACCTATAATCTCCATACGATTAGGGTAGACCGAGGCGAATCGGATCACAGGGCGAATCGGATCAAAATTAGAAATCTGTTGATAATTCAAATATCACATTCACATAGAACGCACTCAACCGGCGTTTTATGTCTCTCCATTTACTGAGCACCTCCCGACATAAGCAGTATTTCGATCGCGCTTGTGGATCAGTGGCAATGCCGATCGTCAGCCACTCGGTTTTTTGTGTGTGTCGCAATTTGGCGCTCATCTAAGGTACGCGTACTTACGATATCTTTGTGTCATATGACGGATTTGTCTTAAAATTCAACTACAAGGCTTATATTGTTAAGCAAGGTGTTTATATTAAAGAACCAATTAGCTTTTAAGTATAATCTTAGAGGTTAACGTCTAAAATATTTATTTCAAAAGTCCTAATTATGGGGCTAATCGGATCATATCCTTAGGGGCGAATTGGATGATACTTTTAAACTGATTTATTACATGTTTGAGGTTATTGATTCATATTTATTTCCTGACCGCCGGAGAATGGTCTCAAGAAAAAATGAAAGAGGCTGTAAATAAAGTCCAGAACAAAGAGTTTACCTTACGTAAAGCTGCTAAGATTTTTTCAGTGCCGTTCACGAGCTTACAGAAAAAAAGAACCATAAATATGTGAATTATTTGCCAATAATCAAAATTGATCTTATTATTATATATTTTTACTGATTCCAAAGTTATTTAACACTATACCTTAAAATTTTGTTATATGTTGTGTACGATCCGATTCACCCCGAATGTTGGGGCGAATCGGATATTTTCCTTTTTTTAGTTTTTAATAGCTAATTAAGAGATTATATGTATGATTTAAGTTTTCAAATGTTTATTTCATAGGTAATTGTTACTTCTTACGATTTTATTAATAAAAATAACATTATATAACACTTTAGTATGATTTACTCAACCTCAAAGAAAAAGTGATCCGATTCGCCTCGGTCTACTATACGTGATTTTGTCGTTTCAGGAAATATTATGTCGGTTTCGACAGATTGCCCCCGACGGTAGCGAATGTGGATGTATGAAGGCAATAGTTTTATTTTCTCCTGGTAAGTGAATCAAATATATATTACCTATTAGGTACGTTTCTACTATATGTAGTAAGTAGGCGAATTTTACATTGGAGTTTAATACTTGGTGGAATTCAGGGTAAAGATTATTTTGAAAACTTGAGATCCTGCGGGTGCCAGCAATTTTTTTAATACAGGGGGAAACGGGCAAGAGCTCACCTGATATTTAGTGATACCGCCGCCCATGGACACTGCCATCAAAGCCAGAGGGCTCGCAGTACGTTGCCGGCCTTTTAAGTATTCGAACGCTCTTTTCTTGAAAGAGCTATGATATCTAATTCAAACTGAACTCAACATAATAGGTTTGGTTTAAATGATCAAGTTAAAGAAGGACAATACACATAAAATAAAACCTAACAATTCTTAGTTATTAAACCAATGTGGCATGGAGTTGACATTTCTTCATCTGATCACTTAGATTTGTTCCCTAAGCTATGAACTTAATTTAGTTTTGATGGACTTTGATGGTTTATATGTAATACAAATTTATTATTTATTTGACAGACACTGCAGGTCTAAGTGAGACTCAGCCGGTAGAAATGCTTCAGGATCAAGCCCAGTGCATTCTCGCAGACTATGTTCGGACTAGGTATACTCGACAGCCTACTAGGTAAGTCATTAAGTATTATCTGCTCTTATTATTATAGCTCCTTATATTTAAATTAAGAACATATTAACAAAAGAAGAAATCCTAATTTTTTATAAAAAAATCAATTATAATCAAAATCAATCAATGGTTTCATTAACGAGGTGACTCACTTGATGCAACCTATGTTTTGGTCGCCCACTGTTAATGGTTACATAGGCGATTTATTCTGGACCTTCTAGTATAAAACTTCTATAAAATATTTTATTATAATTTGTAAGGCGACAGACTCGCGTTGGCGTAAACAATGTCACACTACGGCCATCACGCATACACGCAACGCACACATAGAAGCGCGCGGCTTCTATATAATGCGAAGGCCACCAAGCTCATGGCACCAGGCCAAAACAGCCCGAGCTGAGATGTGAATGCCCTTAAGGCCAACAGCGAGATTCCATTCAAAAAAAAAAGCTCGTGGCAAGTCCTATTCAGGCCAAGCTACGCTCGCCAAAACAGCCCAAGCTGAGCTTTGAAAGCCCAACTTGGCACTTAAGGCCAACAGTTTACAAAAAAAAAGCTCGTGGCATTCGTCTGCGAGTACAATAGCCCACCGGGTCGTCTGCTCGTGGATCTTCAGTAGCTTTTCTGGACCGATGCCCCGCGTCGTTAAGTTAAGCCTTAGCCAGGTGTACATAAGGGTTGTGATGCCCCGCGTCCTACTTACAGTTCAATGTTAGGTTACTCATATTGTAAGTAGGTACCTACCTACTGTAATGTATTCAATATTGTATCAAGAAGAACAATAAATTACTTTCATAAGGACAATTGAGTTTAATTCTCAACACGCCCTTACAAATTTAATTTAAATTGGCGTCGAAGAAATCATAAATTACTACTCTAACTACATTTTCACTGCAGACATAGTTTTTATAGATTAAATCTGTTATTTTCAGGTTTGGCCGTCTGCTGCTTCTACTACCGTCCCTCCGCGCCGTGCGTCCACGATCTATCGAATTACTACTATTTCGAGAAACAGTTGGTGACGTATCAGTTGCCACACTGCTCCACGATATGTACCGCATGCAACCCGCACCTCACCCGGCCTTTGCTACTGTCACCAACGCAGAACACTCTTCCTCGCCATGAAGTTTGCTTCTCGAATCCTCTACGTTTCCACATAAGAATCTATTACATAGTACTCAGAGGACATTTTAGATTTATAGGCCATCCTAATTTAGATAAAGTTTGTGGTTAAATTACTTATAATTTTAAGTGTAAATCAAAGGCACTAGGTTGCACCAACTTACACACTAAAGCTTGTGTCATGCATTGTTTTTTTATCTAATGGATTTTTATTATTTATTTATTACAACATTTGTGCAAATCCGAAAGAATACTTAAAACAACATAAACATGACTTCAGACAATTTTAGGAAGTAGTCAATGTTAAAATAAAACAAGATAAGTTGTCCATATTTTCCACAATTAGTCATATTTATTCTTAACATTTCGGTAATTGTAAAAAGTATTATAAACTTTTATTTCCTAGCCTATTAAATAAGGAGTTTGACTTGTAATACAACTAGTTGAATTCATAGAAAATTGTATGTAAATATGTTTAATTGTGCCTCAACAGACTGTTTATTCTTAGAGCTTTGAAACTCAACATGTAAAATAAGATATTGTATTAGACATGTATAAATTTAAAAAATAAGTTTATCATACAAATTATAATTAGTAAGAGCAATTAAATGTCTTATTATAACTAGCAGATTGTACGCATTTCAGCTATTTGAGTCTTCAATTATAAATTTTCAAATAATTCTAGTCAAAACTTGTATATATCATATTGTTGGTTTGTTAATAAATTTATTGGCACATCATTACATGATGCAGTTATTGTTACTGTATAATATAAAACGTGAAATCTAGTCATTTCTCTAGTCACACATATTGTATGTATATCTAGTGTTATAATAAGTGTATTGAATAAAAAATTGTGTATAAGAAAAATAAACATATCTCAAATCAGCATTTGATATACTACCTGATTGATACATCTTTTTAAAATCAATACTAGCAAATAATAAAAATAATCATATAGAAGAAGTAAATAATATATTTTATTAAGCCAATTAAAACAATCTTTACTATTCTGTACTTATAAAAAAAATGTGCTATGGTATAAATTAAGAGCTTTATTTGCTAAATATTAGCCCGACATATTGATTTGGCCGATTGAATGAATTGCTTCAACTGTTGATAGATCCACTAAGTCATCTTCTTCAACTTGTGGTTGAGTTATTTCCTTTTGTTCGACTTGAGGTGGGGCTCGCGGGAAATCTAATTTACTCCAAGCACCTGGTTCAGCTTTCTTTAGTTTAACCTCAACTTTAGTACCCAACATTGATGCGCTACTTTTGTCCAAATCTATGACCTGTAGATAGAATTAAAAGCCAATATTTTTCTCAGATTAAGTGTTTCTGTAAGTCTATTAAAATAAGTCCTTAATGTCCTTACCCCTCTTAGTTCAAGGTCTAACTCAAAAGAAGCATTTCCCTCTTCACAGAAAAAGAGCTTTACATTAAGCCGAATTGGATTCAACTTTACAAAACTTGTTGTAGGATCATACTTTTTTGCATACACACTGACTATTACATATTCTGGTGTCTGGTGCCAGTCCCAGCGACATTTTACAGTGCCAGCAGCAGCAGCCTGCAAAATTATATTTGTTCCATTTGTAAATTCATTTAAAAATAAATTACTAGGGCAAAATCAAGGCTAGGCATTACAAATTACCTCTTTAATCCATTTGTGAGTACCAGTTGTGCAACCTGGTTGACTTAAGAAGGTATTAAAGTCAGTAGTCCTTTTTTGACAACAAGTCCAAAATTTAAGCCCTTCATGAAACACTGGAAAGCCAGGGTGGTGTGTGCATATACTGTCATTAGTTTGGGGGCCTTCATATGCTGCACTACATCCACCATTCTTGCATATTGTGCCAATTGCTATAGTCCTTATAATTAAAAATAAACAAAGAATTTCTATAGTTTTAAATAAATATTAAATATATAATACCATGTGACCTTATACATTTCAAACAGAATTACAGAATCTAATTTGAAAAGCAGAACTTCTTTAATCATGTGTAAGTATTTTTTTTACTATAACTTTTTTCGGAAAACAGAATTACTGTGTGTTACTAATAAATAAATTACCCATCAGTAATAATAGCAGCTTGTTGTGAAGTATTACGAACACTTTGCTTTAAAGATTCCGCAACATTTGGTTTTAAGGTAACAACTGGTGTGTCAAATGGAGGCCTGGGCAGTCGTGGTCCAACAATTGGGGCCCTTACTTCTATCACTTGTTTTTGCTCCAAATCTTTATCCAAAGCCTTTTTCTCTGGTTCCACAGGTTTCTATAAATAAAAGAACATTAACTTCGAGTATATTATACAAAACAAATTTTACTAATTATTCTACTACATACCACACTATTATGTTTAGATAATGTACATCCTTTTATATTCAAAAACTCTGTAAAATCAACGCTTTTCTTATTACAACAGGACCATCCTTTATATGCGTCGTGGAAAACAGGTGCACCAGGGTGATGACAGCACGTATCTACAAATAACATTAATTAATGTATTTGTATAACATAAGTGAAATATTATTTTTACCATCTCTTGGAGAACGGTCACCCTAAAAAAGGTGGTTAATATGGATCACGAAAGCTTGATAAAAATCTACCTTTATCATTATCATTGGGATCGAAAAGTTGACCACAACCCCGATTATAACACTGTATAAGATTAGTATTTTCCGGCATTGGTAATCTTTTGTGTTAGAGTCTTTTTAATTTCGGGTAAACAACAATATAAAATAGTTATTTTTAATATTCCTCGCTAATAAAGACACGATAACCCCACCGCGAGCATCAAATCGCCATTCCTATTACATTAGTATTATTTTATTTATTACCCATGAGTTATGACATTTGACAACTAACAACAGACTAGACAGACAGACAGACTTGAGAGTGGGCAATGGGCATTAATAGACTTACATTGCACAATTCGATATAACTTATACTTCGATAGATTACAATCTACCGAATAATAATACGTTAAATTGTAAGCAGTACGTTGAGTTCACAAACTTTCGACAGTTCATAATCTCGCGAGATAGATTACAATCTAACGGTGTTTACAATAATTTTACGGTGACATATACTCTCTAATCTCCATAAGTGTCCTGTGTCATTGAATTAAAAAGAAGAAGAAGCCTCCATTCACAAAAGAGTGCAGGTAATTTTTTCGCCACACCGAGCTCTACGACTTCATATTATGTCACGTCTCTCAGCTCTCTTGCCTCCATCAATATTCCAGCCATTTTGGAGCCAACAGGCTTCGCAAGGACGATGACAAGGGGCCGAATGTGATATCTTTGATCCCTTGTGTGAGAACGTTAGCTCGTCTCACCTCGCTCGGACAAGCACAAAGTAATACTTTTTATTTATCCGTTTTTAATGATAATTATTATATTGTTATTATCCTACACAGTTAATAATATTATACTTTATACTTGTGTGCTATTCTATCAAAATATTTTACTTTATTATATGTATAAATATGTTAAAGTGACATCTTGAGGATTTTACCGAGACGCGACATATTATAGAACCGGTATAAAATGTGACATTTGTTCATTATTTTCTGCGGGTAATTTTGACATTAGACTTTTGAGAATTTGACATAACAAATTAAAACTGCAATTTGCATACGCGATTGCTGTTTTCCGATTTTCTTGCGTTTTAGCGAATTGCTAAGTTTAAATTATGAAAAATTCATTAGGATCCTTTATAAACTAAGCTACCATCAAAATATTTATTTATTAATACTTTAGTATTTTATGTGTAATTTATATAGCTTGGAAAAAATGTAATTGATACTGTATAATTAGTAATTTTGTAAAATAGCTGAATATTATGTTTCATTGTCATGGAAAACAGTAGTAAGTGATTAGAACTATGTTGCTGTAGTCCACCAGCGAAAATGAATTTGATGCGCAAATTGCGTGGGTCGTCCGCCTCAACATCGGCGGAGCCCGAAGCTGCGAGCTCTCACATCCAGCTTGGTTTGATGCACTTGAAAAAGTTGTTTGCAGAGTACACCCATCCTCCTCAACCGCTTACGGACGCTGAAAAAGATGATAAACTTTACAACATGCTACCATTATTCTGTAAGGTATGTCAGCTATATTTTAATTTATTATACATTTTAATAACTTAAACTTTAAGGTTTTAACTTGTAATATACATTGTTAGTGCATTTTATCGAAATGAATAAGGAAAATTGTGTTGCATTGTAGGTGTTTGGAGCTAGTCCTTCAACAGAAATGAATGAAAAATTTTGGGATATTCTATCATTTTGTCAACAAGTATCAAAGCTAATGGTCTCAGAAATAAGAAAAAGAGCCAGCAATCAAAGTACTGAAGCAGCTAGTTGTGCTATTGCAAAATTTCTGGAAATAGAAAATTCTGAAGAATCTAGTAATGGATGGATGCTCTTGTCAACATTAAATCTTTTAGCTGCGGGTGATCAATCTTTAATACAGGTACTGATTCAATTTTATTTCATAAAATTTTTAATTAAATACTAATAATACATATTATGTATATTATTATACAGAACTTATAGATATGTTTAAGTGTTGAGTATCAATTAGCATTAATATGTCAGATTCATGTGGTACATTATTTCTATAAGTTATTATTACTATGCATTATATTTTTAGCTTTATAGTGTAACGTCATAGTTGTATAAGTATATTCAACACTAATGGGATAAAATTATAATAATAATATATTATACAGAAATGTTTTTTTTTTGTTTGCTGATATTTATTATATAAGTTTTTTTCCTTGTATTTATTTATGAAAAATCTATACATATGTATATCCTTAGTTTATATTTAATAGTTAAATGTATAATATCTCTTGTGTAGGTGATGACAACAGCCGCAATACCCTCAACTTTGGTGAAGTGTCTATACTTGTTTTTTGATCTCCCTGAAATACCAGAATCAGAGGCAGATGTACATGATGATGCTAGTGAATTTACACCAAGAGAAAGAAGAATATTATTGCAAAAGATATTTGTTCAGGTACTTTGAACTTGATTTATATGAGGCTAATTTATGATATCTTTTAGTTAACTTTATAACTATCACAAATGTGAAGCAATCCAATATTGTTTTAGCTAAGAATAGCAGAGCTTAAAATTCTGTAATATTTTTTTGATTTAATAAAAAAAACTTTATTTTTTATTAGAAAATCTTCAAAAAAAATTATTACATAGTTAAAATTCTTTAAAATATTGAAATTTTACAACCCATGGTGCTGCATCTAGTGGCTTAGAATGGTTGTTGACCACTTGTGCCTTACAAATATCAGTGAAGCAGACTCAGAATTGTGGTGTTGTTGAATTGAGTTGAATTGTTGCATGGACGAGAGATTAGTGGCACTTATTAACCTATTGCTATATTTAGGTGTTAGTGAGATTGTGTAGCCACCCATTTCCTTGTGAGGAATTGGCAAGGAAGGACGACCTGAGTCTACTCTTCTCAGCAATCACGTCGTGGTGCGCTCCACATAATATGATGTGGAGGAAATCTGCTGCTGAGGTCTTGATGACTTTATCTCGACATGGCTTAACACAATCTGTGGTACAATATATTCATAGTAAGTATTGATGAGAAAGATAATTAAATACTTTGTTGCTCAGACATAGTAGTGCAGTTATACAAAAAAATTGAAAAAAGCTTCAAATTGTAAACCTGATATTAGAAGTTAGTAGTTAAAAATACAACTCAAAAAAAGTGGAACAATAGACAGTTAATGGGCGGGCTTATCGCTAACTTCAGGTGTCTTCCAGGTAACAATATACTGAAATATATTTGAACATGCGAGTGTAAACATGTCATGGTACTATGTAAACAAACTTATTGAGACTAACTCAATAATACAAATATGACTTATATATAATAATCTGTAGAACCTCATAAAACTTTTGTGATTTTTCAGATAAAGGATGCGTTGGATTGTGTATAGAAAACATGCAAAAAATACCGGAACTAACACCCCTAGAGGTCAGTAACCTTTAAACTGTACCATACTATGAGAAAAGAAAGAAATGTCATTGTATCTGTGTGTCTAAAGCCATAATGTCTAAATAGCTTGAGTTTGTATATTAGATTTTTGAAGTTATACTTCTTTAGGCGCGTTATGAAAAATTTATGAGAGTGAAATTTTAGGTGCGCGCGCACCGTGACACAAAATTAACAGAATGAAGTTGCCCACGGAAGATGCTACGGCATTGGACATAATTTAAAAACAACATTCGAATAATAATAAATATTTAATTTTTCAAATGTAAACTGAACTTTATTGACTATAATGACTCTTTGATTATTTAATTGTAAATAATTATTTGCATGCAATCAAAAACTATATTTATGAATGCCAAAGAAGTATAACTTCTTACGCGCGTACATAAGTACACGCACCCTTTTTTTTTCTTTTATATTCTATCTATATTGAGTTTGTACTAATAGTCATTAAGATTAATGTAACTATTTGTTACCTATTATTATCTGTATTAATTAACAAGTACGGCAAGTAGTATTGATTATCTAACTCCAGAACCACTGGCTGGACATTTATTTTAAAATTTTGGAGATTATATACATAGGCTATGTTACTAAGGTAGGGAGCGTTCAAGTATTACGAAACGAATTTTGGGAAGGTCCTTTTGTAAAACGTTACGATGCGGGGCGGGGATTTAATTACGCGTTAATATTATTTTCGACTAGCCAGTACTTTACACCACATAATGGTAACTTTTATGTATAAAGAGTCACTGGGTGGTCACGAAACGTTTTACTATACATGGGTACAGTAAAGGGGGGTTGGGTTAAGTACAGAAAAATGTTACGGCGCGTTACATGGGGGGGACCAATAATCTCCAAAAATTGCGTGACGTAATACTTGAACGCTCCCGTATAATATAGCGTTCCAATGAAAGAATTGAAATCGATGCATAAGTTTTTGAGTTAGGTAGAGTTACACAATACAATCTTTAGATAATATTTTTGATAAAATATATTTTTTAGGTGGTCGAAATGTTCGTTGCCGTATTCTGTTTTCTGAAGGACTCCAGTGACGTCAGTCAGTTATTGTTAGATGACTTTCGTTCGTGTCAAGGATACCTCTTCCTTTCAGAATTTCTATTAAAGTATGTATTTTTAATATTGGAATTGTATTTTAGTTGCTGCATGTAGCTTTAGGCTATTATTACTTTGCTTAGAACTTATTTTTTGTTTTCAAGTGTTTCATTTATTATTGTCACAGACATGAGAGACAAGATGTACCTGATTATTTGACGTCAGGGTAAGCATATTTTATTTTTTTTGTTTATTTGATTTTATGTTTAATTAATTAAATAGAATAATAGGTTTTATAATCGATGCACATTTTACAAAGTCATTAAAAAACGCGAAATAGAACTAATTTGAGTGTACGACCAACCAGGCTCCAAAAGATAAACCACTCCTTATATGGAAATTGTATTCGTTTTTACAACAAACTCCCAAGCGAAATTAGAGAATTATCACTAAATAAATTCAAAGCCCTCGTTAAACGAAAATTAATCAACAAAGCTTTTTATAAATTTGAGGACTACTTCAATGATCCTAATCCTTGGGATTGATTTGCTCCAGTTCAAACAATTTGTATGACAATACTTGGCGATTAAAAAGAGTGGCGGAAAGTTTCTTGCCAGTTCTTCTTACCCGCTCTACGCCCTTGACTTGCGAACTGGTAGTAAATGTAAATTTACGATTAATTTAACTTGACGATTCAAAAGTGTACTTGGTTACCAACTTGAATAAAGATATTTTGAGTTTGAGTTTAAGAAATTTGTATACATACATTCAAAAGATACATACAGCTGATAGCATCCATACTTTAAAGTTGGTTAACGTAAATCGTTGTGTTACCTTCCAAAGCACTTATACAGATGAAGTTGACAGGATCAGCTTAGCGAATTTAGCGTGAAGTGTCAATGTCATTTTGGAATCTTAAGTGCTCCAAGAAGTGCTCCCTTCAAAATAGAAATGACAAAATAGCAACCATCAATAACAGTGAAATCGTGAAAAAATATTTTAAACGTAAATCAATTTCAATAATAATACTTTACTTTCATCACAATTTAAAAAAAAAACAGAGGAAAATAACATAATTGAAGGCAAAGAATGTAAATAGGCGGTCTAACTGAAAAGAAGTTTCTTCCAGACAACCCAACTTTAATTTATAAAAAAATACGACACTGAACTTTAAAGTACATTAATTATGTACTAAAAATAAAAATATATATATAAAAACATCAAAGATTTATTGGTACAATGTCAATTGCTTCTTGAATGGAAATTTAGTCTGCGAGGTCTGCACGACTAATTTGTAACCTAAATGACTATGTATAGTGTTTAATACGAATTTTAAAGTTAATATACTTTTCTGTAAACGCTAGGAAAGCAATATTTAGGCGTTTTAACAGTCCGTTATGTCACTCTTATATTGTGTGATAGGTTGGAAGAGGAACGTGTAAGTGGTACGGAAGCAAAAGCGGCGCTGAGGAATCTTGTTCTGATGATATCCTCGCTATGTGCTTGTGGCTTCTCCGAGCTGCGTCCCACCAGAGCCAACACTGAACTATTTCAGCTTCAAGGCTTTGTTCTGCCACAGCCTTCTACGCCCGGACAGGCTGTGAGGAATGTTCAGGCCTTTCAGGTATGATGTTAGCAGCAACTTGTTTTTGCAAGAAATTGCGCAGTTATTAAAACAATAGAGCGCTAGGCATTGTTGTAAGAGTTTATGAACCTTTAAGTAATATTTTTTTGCAAGTACATAATATGATAAATCAAAAAATAAAAGATATAATATTCAATAGAACCGTGATGGCTGGACGTCTTCTACAGTCCGTTTCACAAGGCACTTTCATTTGCGAACTAGCAAATGTGGAATCGAATCCCGGTGGGGGTCTTCCCTGAAAGATACGACCTCCAACTATTCAAAGTTAGAGTGTACTCCTCCCTTAATGGCCGGCAACGCACCCACTAAACTGGGTGTCCATGGGCTGCGATGACTGCCCTTTGAGCGTTCCGTAGGCTCATTTATTATATAAAATAAAAAGAAATCAGGTCATCAGCTGCAAAAAATTGTTCTACGGGAGGTCTCTATAGAAGAAATTTACTTTTCTCATAAGAAATTGACTTTTTTTACTTTGACTTTTAATTCTTATTAAAATCCGAAAAAATCTACACCTATATATTTTTCATAATATCCACTAGATTGGTACTGATGATTCCTTGCGTTAGACATACTATTTATAGTTGTTTATTGAGTGTATTGAAGATAATATTAAGTTATACGATATAAAAAATTCTCAAATCATAACTTTTTTTTTCCTTCGGACCCCACTGTGAAAAAATTACTCTACCGAAAAATTACCCTGAATTACAAGTTTTGGCGCATTTAATAGGGATTGGTTGGGGACACATGGTCATGAGTCGCTCTAATATCTTTCTAGGGAGAATTACAAACAACGATTGAAAAATAATAAAACAAACAATAATTATGCATAAAAATAAATTATATTAATCAGTATGTAGAAACCTTGTAATCGAATATGAATTGTCGTCGGGAACAGGTTTCTTGCATTGCTTTAATGTGTATTTGCTTCATAATATACCGTCTTATTATGCGTTATATTATTGATTTCATTTAAATTAGTTCTGCGTCCTGTTGGCCGGAAAAACTATGTCTAGATTATGTTTCCACGTCGCTATTGTAAACTTATTTTTGAAGTTATACTTCTTTAGGCGCGTTATGAAAAATTGATGATAGTGAAATTTTACGATGCGCGCGCACCGTGACACAAAATTAACAGAATTAGCCCACGGAAGATGCTACGGCATTGGACATAATTTAAACACAACATTCGAATAATAATAGAATTTATGTTACACTTAATGTAAGAGAATAATAATAAATATTTTATTTAATTTTTCAAATGTAAACTGAACTTTATTGACTATAATGACTCATTTTCAAGTCTGATTATTTAATTGTAACTAATTATTTGCATGCAATCAAAAACTATTTTTAATAATGCCAAAGAAGTATAACTTCTTACGCGCGTACATAAGTACACGCACCCTTTTTTTATGATGTATACAATAAATAAACAAAAAAAAATAACATTTTACTTTCTATAACAGGTACTACAGTCCGTCTTCTTAAAATCAAATTCACCGGCTCTCTGTTGTACGATCCTAGACGCCATCTCGAGCGTATACCACGCGGACAACGCCAATTATTTCATACTGGAAAATCAAAACACACTCAGTCAATTCTCAGAGAGGATTCACACGAAAAACGCTGAGATACAAGAGAAATTTTTCGAGTTGCTTGAATTTATCGTTTTCCAACTGAACTTCGTGCCATGCAAAGAGTTGATTTCCTTGTCGCTGTTGTTGAAAGCGAATAGATCGAGAAGCTGCAGCATTCTTTGTATCAAGACATTGTTAAATATTCTCAAGTAAGTAATACGATTTATTTTGTTTGAACTTAGTTGTGGTTAGGGGTCGTGTGTAACCCGACTGCGCACCTCGTTTGGTGTGGGCTAAAATATCGTGAGGAAGTCTAAAGATACGTGATCATTTATATAATAAAAATCTGGATTAGATGTAATTGGTTTTTATTTAGTTTTTCTTAAAAGGCCGGCAACGCACTTGTCAGCCCTCTGGTATCTGTCCATCGTATCACTTTACGTCAGATGAGGCCACTTACTTATGTTACATAAAGAAGATGTGTGTTAGATTAATCCTCATAAAATGTGTCACTTAAATTTTTATTAATTCGAAATTACAGAATCAACTGTTTATTTTTTGTTTTAAGAAATTATTAAAATATTCAAGAAATTATTGAGATATTCCATACTTAAGCAAATTACTTGAAACAGTCATACAATTTTTTATGTATTTTGGTAAATAAATAATGCATTCGCAGGCACAACGCAATTTTCAAGGACGTGTACCGAGAGGTCGGTATGTTAGAAGTGTTCGTAACGTGTCTAACACGTTACGCGGTATACCTTAAAGATAAACAAATACTAGAAGAGGAATTGGAAGAGAAAAGAGAACAGAAAGAATCCGATAGAAGCGCAAGTGAATCCCCAAAGGCTCCAGAAAGGAAAAAGCGTCAATCGAGACAGGATTCCTTGATCAGAGACCCTAACGTTGACAGTCAGGAAGAGGAGTTAGGGGAATTGGTAATGGAGGGTTTAACTGCCCTCTTGAATGGGAATGTGAACAATTGCAACGTGTTTCGGGATTGTGGTGGCGCTAAATGTGTGCACGGAATGGTCGTCTATGAAACGTGTAGGACGAAAGCTTTAGGTGAGTTTTTTCTGCGAATTCGGTCTCAGTCAAGTGTTTTGTTACTTCAATGACATTTTAGTTTTGTGTTTATTTGGTGTTTAACTAAGAAACGAGTATAAAATAAATATTGTTACGAGATGAGGCTGTGACTCAAAACTTAGCGATTAAAAAGAGTGGCGGAAAGTTTCTTGCCAATTCTTCTTGCCCGCTCTACGCCCTTGACTTGCGAACTGGTAGTTAATGTAAATTTACAATTAATTTAACTTTTTTTTTTGACGTTCATAAATGGACTTGTTTACCTATATTAATAAAGATATTTTGAGTTTGAGGGATCGGATAGAAACGTCGAAGAACTCTTCAAAAAATTAATCCTTTTTATTTGCTTTCTGGGCATGAGTGGTAATGAGTAGCTGGTGTTTTATCCTTTTCGCACAATTCTAGGACGTGCTTGCCCTTTATCTCTTTCGAACATCACTCCGACCTTGTACGTGTACGTACGTAAGCGTATCATTCCGTCCTTTGTCAAATTTATTAGTACAAAAAGTATTTTGTCAGATTTTAGACATAACATAATTTGTACTCTTCTTCCTCTATTTAAGGTGTGGTAAGAGAGTTGATAGTGAGTGGTTCGGGAGAAGAAGACATGTCAATGTTGTTAAGCGGGATGCACGCGGCGCCAAACGACGCATATAGACTTAAACTGCACATTCTGAAGGCATTACTGGTTTGTCTGAGGGACTCTCATCGGACGAGAACTATTTTTAGAAAGGTATTTTTACTCAATAGCATAATTTAGTTTAAACGCTTCGCCACTATATTGGTATCATGTGTCATGAAATAAAAAATAATTAAATTTTCGAAAAAAGAAAATAATCTCCAAAAATTGCGTAACGTAATACTTGAACGCTCCCGGACACACGCCGTCGACTTTTTGGGTCTAAGACATGTCGGTTTCCCCACGATGTTTTCCTTCACCGTTCGAGCAAATGTTGAATGCGCACATAGAAAGAAAGTCCATAGGTGCACAGCCAGGGATCGAACCTACGACCTCAGATATGAGAGTCGCACGCTGAGGCCACTAGGCCAACACTGCTCTTTCGATTTCAATAGTAAAAATACGAATAATTTTAGGTGAGCGGTTTCGTTTACGTGACGAGCGTGTTAGTGTCGTTAGAAGGAAGATTAAAAGGAGGCACTCTGCTGTCTCGAGATATGTTGCATCTCATACATGTGGTGTTTTATACTATCACAACAGCAATGCGCTTCGAACCTGCCAATGCCAAGTTCTTTCACCACGAGGTAAGGGTTCGCAAATGTACCAAATTAAGTAATATATTATATCTTAATGTGTTTATTAAGTGAGTAACTCTTTTACGTAAATAATACGTTCAAACAAAGAAATAAAATAAAGTGAAAGACTGGCTCTTGATATACGGATTTTATGAGTGTGTTATGTTTAAAAATATGTCGTGTGGATGTATATCAGATGAAGTTAAAATTTAAACTAATATTACGTTTGGCAATTCAATCTTTAGTTTAATAAGAGAACATATTTCGCAACAACGTATTTTCAATAAAATTGTGCTGTAGCAAGATAATATATCCAAAGTAACTCGAGTTTGATAATGGCGAATCCCAAGCCAATGAAATTGTATTAAATTAATTTTAAAATTATGTTAAATAATTGTAAATTTATAATAATACATAACTTTAATCCGGTTAAGAAGTTTTTTCTTTGAAATTGTATTATTAACGCCAATCAATCAAACATACCCTTGTTTGTTGATTTATATTTAGCTTGGCTGGCTTAGTTCTTAACAATATTTACGAATAAATTAAGTGAGGGACAGCGGTGAATCACAAAAAAAAACAAATATATTTAAATTAATTTAATCAAACTATTACAATTATTGAATTTAATTAAATATGACAATTGAATTGGCCTGATATGAGGAGCACGATCAATAATCTATATTTTAGACTTATTACTGATTTGAGGATTTGACCGGCCTGATATGAGGTATCCAATCAAAGCTGTCGATGTCTATTGTCCGCTTTCTTTTATAATGGTGTTGCGTCAGAGGGGTCCAGGTATTTCTTATACAGGCCAAAGGGAGTGCAATGGATATTCCACAAAATTCAAGAAGCAAATCTCTATAATACGCGAGACTTAAGACAATTGTTTATTTTCAAAATTTCAGATCTGTATGACAACTCTATATGAAACGATAAGACTGCTGGGATGCTTCACCAATGATACTGAGCTTCTGAATGACACTGAAGCGGGAGACCAAGAGCTGTATGAAGTCTTTCATGAGATCTTTACCAGCAATATATTGGAGACCACGTAAGATTGAACTTGGCTTCTTACGACTTAACTTAAAAATACTTGATACATAGTTCTTTTATGAATATGTGGATTGATACCGCCGCCCATTGACGCTCTCAATGCCAGAAGGCGAGCGAGTGTGATGCCAGCCTTTTATGAATTGGGTACGATTTGAAGGACCCTAAGTCGTATTGGTCCGGAAATTCTTAGACGGGCAGAGTCCACATGGCGGTGGTGCGCGGCAAAAAAATTATTTTATATTTTATAGTGATGATAATTTTTTATTTATTTAAGATAAATATAAGTCTATATGATTATTATTGTGTTAGTTACAATATTGTCCTTAATATTAGATTAGTAGCTTTAAAGTATTATTTGATCATATAATTATAAAATTACCCCCCCCCCCCACGCCACCGTAACAAACAATTTTTTATCATGTAAACACATGCAGTCCATTGCAATGACCCCAGGGCGGCCAACTCTCCCGCTATTACCACCAGCATACTTAGAATTACGTTTAATTTTTGAAAGTGGTCATAAACCTTTTTTATTTAATTCGTAGTTTTTTTTTACTATTATAATATTTTACATATATCGATTGAAAATGCTTGTGTAATATAAAATACACCTTAATGAGATAAAGATGATTTTGAGTCATTATGAAGTCAAGTCAAAGATAATCATTTATTTCAATTAGGTTTTAATTGAAATATGTTATAAAAAACAAAACAGTACATAACTATAGTATTATGTGTATACATAGTGCTCACATATTAACACATGAGCCAATCAAGTTACATTTACTTGCAGATTTCCTGAGAAAGTCCCGGCGGAGTTCATTCACGCCAGTATAGTGTTGAGGTTACTTTACGACGTTGCCCTGGATTGCTTCGACAAACCATCGTTTTTTGGATTACTCAATGTTAAATCGCCAAGTTTGACTCGACAGAGCTCGGCTATTAATGAGGTATTTGATTCTTAAATACACATATACAAACTTCGAACTTTAGGATCACTGACACATTAGGATTTCTATATTTAACTAATGGTTGATTGATAATAACGAATTTTTTGAGACTTAATTTGTGAGTTGTCTTTTATTAAGCTATTGCATAACGAAATTCCGTAACGAAAAAACCTAACACACGATGACGTAATAGGTGCGGCAAATACGCGTTAGAGTAGGACAGAACGCATACTGCGCATTCCCATCTCTCTGACGAGATCGGTGACGTAGAAGGGGCGCGGCCGGTGCAGCCGGTACGCGTTAGAGTGAGACAGACTATAAAGGCGATTTAGTCTGAGTCTGGTAGAGTGGTAGATTGAATATCAAAGAAAAAACTGGAATTAATATCAAAGAAAAACAAATACGGCATAAATAAAAAATAAATAAATAATTATAACTGCATAAGTTGATAAAAAATGCTATGCAATAGCTTTACCGCGGCAGTACCCGAGTGCCACACGTATTTTTTTTATTATTAAAACACCACAATTCTATAGCACAAGTTACAATCTATCTATTCTAAAATACGGTGAACATAAATTTGACGAAAATAAAAATACAATAAAATTTTATTTATTGTTTAAACTATTGTTTGTTTTTTATTTAAAAAAAAAAATTATTACTTTGGTTCAACGGGAAGATCGCTTGTATAAAACCTCCCGTTGCTTTGGTAATTTAAATTTTCTGATTATCTTCTCTATTATTTCAGGCCAAACCTGCGGGTAGATCGGCACCTTTGAACCTGTCGATAGGTGCACCCTCAAACGAGGCGTGGGTGATACACCCGGGCGTGGTCATCGTGTTGACCAAGCTGTTGCCCGCGCTGCCACGCCCATCGGAGCACGAGGACTATGCGAGGGCGCTTAGAGATTACTTGGCGCACGTTTTGAAGAGTCTTGTGAGAAGGTCTGTTCTTAATGTATTATTTTTCAGCATATCCTCATTTCCAGATCTTAGTTGGAGAATTTCAATTAAGACTTATTTTCCTTGGTCCCTTTGGAATTTCTAATTTTAATGTGAATTCATGTTTTTCGTAAGGATTTTGCACTTATTAAGCATAAGTAGCTAGTCTTGGGTTTTTAATTAGTGTAAAATATTGGGTCTACCATTTCATAGTTGTATTATATCTCATACAAGTGTAGGTTTTATTTTTAAAGTTAAATGCACAACTGTTTTTCTTAGATAGTAATTTTGTATATTCTAAACTACTATAACTTCTATTATTCTACCAAGGAACTAAAATTATGACAGTTAAACAACTATATGTTTATAGCACCTGTATCTTAATTAAAAAAAAAAAAACTCCATAGTAGCTTATAATTTAAAAAATGAAAAGCACTACTACAGGCAATACTCGTCGAGCGAGTTCGCTTATCTTGCCGAAGCCGCGGACAAATTAATTGAAGAAGTCTATTAAGTATGAGGTGTGCAATTATTTAATCAATTACCGTCTAAAATTCGTAATATTAGCTCGTTTAACCAATTCAAAAGGGCATTGAAAATAAAATTGTTTTTTATTGACATAACTTTAAAGAAAACACTTTTTTACCGGATTGAAGTTATGTATTATTATAAATTTACAATTATTTTACATAATTTTAAATTTTTCCGACATTTCGCGTGCTTTACAGCCTGAGTGGTGCGCAGAATTCTACGGAATTAAAAATCAGAGTATACTAATGGACGTGTACGTTGTGCAGTGAACGCAACCAGCAAGTGATGTGCGTGGGAGGCCTGGCCGGCGTCGTGCTTCGGGAGTGCGGCTGGGCCTTGCGCAACGAGAGACATCCCTTGCACGCGCCCGCCTTGTACGTGCTGGAACGATTGGCTGCCCACGCCTTGAAGCCTTCGGATCTCAGGTAGCGAAGTATTGCCGATATAGTAGTATCGTTTTGTAAAAATGTTCTCGATTTTTGTTATTAATTTCAAATTTATTTAAAAATAAAATCAGTTATATGATAAAAAATAATAAAAATAAATACATAAATATGATTCATAATAGGGTCATCCAAATTGAATTACACTATATTTAGTATAAAGTTTGGATTTTAAAGTAAAAAAAAAACTGTATTCCTAGATTTACCGGTTTAAGCAATTTAAATTAAATTTAAATTTATTTATGAGTTCTAAAACAACAACGATGCATGAAATTATACTAGAATATGACATCACATATTTTATGAACATACACATCTATTACAAGCAACCACAAAAAAAAACTAATTTCGTTATGTATTAAGTAATATTGTGAATGTTATTTCTAATCATAACTGATATATTCTAGGAACTTTAACTTCACAAATAGCAGAAATTAATTTAAAAAAAATCTTTCATCAATTATTTAGTTTAGTGTGTTGTTCTAATATAGAGTGAATGCTATATTCACTGTATCTAAATGGAGTTATTGCAGAACGAGGGTGATTTACAAATTGCTTTACTGATTTACATGTATTTTTTTTCAGGGATTTCCTACGGATGGGCAATCCTTTGAACTGTTTGGCGCCGGAGTCCGGACAAGTCAGTAAGCCCGGGGGACCAGTCCCATTGACGAGAATTAAAACTTTGGTTTCTATGACAACGCCTCGAGATTATAGGTTATATAACTTTTCACTTGATTTGGTTACATACAAAAAATCTTTGAATATGCACTTTATAGACATCAAAATTAAATTTTAAGTTAAAAACATTGAAACATTTGGGTCTCTGGGTCGATGAAACTTTTGCCCGCCTTTTGTTACATAGGGAGCGTTCAAGTATTACGTAACGCAATTTTTGGAGATTATTGACCCCCCCCCCCCTGTAACTCGCCATAACGTTATTCAGTACCCAAGTATAGTAAAACGTTTCGTGACCACGTAGTGACTCTTTAGTTACTATTATGTGTACGTAATACTTGAACGCTCCCATAAAAAAAAAGGGTGCGTGTACTTATGTACGCGCGTAAGAAGTTATAGACCACAAGCCCATGAACAAAAAATACCTGTGAAATGACCCAACGTGAATTACGCTTAGAAGGCTGTTACTATATCTGAAAATAGCTCTGAGCACTATGCCGTCATTTCTGAGCGGTACATGTGAGTACGTGAGTGAATGGACTTTCTCAGGTACAATGGGGGAATTTCGACTAATTATTAATGTACGGCTTTGTTATAAGTGTATAGATGATTAAAAATAAATGTCGAAAAACCTAGTGCCGTACAAAAGTGATGGTGCCGGAAGTCGGTGCAAATTTTTAATTCGACGACAGTTGCAGAAGCAATATAGGTCATTTATTACTGTACGGCATTTGTGTGATTCCTTTTGGACACATATACAGATACTTTACCCGTAAACGCCGTACATATTCCCAGCGGAGCGGTCGAAAGCCAAGGGTCGCAACATATGTCTGATTAGCATATAGGTGATGATGATATGAAACAACATAAAATTAAATGATCTTGAGAGTACTTCACAAATAGATAACATTTTCCAGCATGCCGTACATTTTTTGTGGAACACATAGGTGTATGGGGTAAATTACTTTCCTCAGAAAAGAGTCATTTTCCGGTGACTTTTATCTGTACGGCAATAACACAGGTTATTAATACTTTAGACAATCTTCAATAAAAGATAAATGCCGTACACTTTCGATAGTCCGCTACCACCGCCTACCAATACAGGGCGTCCCAAAGTTATGGGAAATGAAGGGAAAGTACCTTAAATATCGTAGATAGGGTATTTTACTAAAAGAAGACTTTATGTTATTTTTAAAAGTTATTAATTCTGCATTCAAAGATTTTTTTAAAATTACTTGCCTCGTCTGGGAATCGAACCGACTTAAATGTAAAAAAAACACCCCTACTTTTATGATGCCAATCGAAAGAATGGCCAAAAACTAATAACTCTTCTTAAGTAACATAGTATTTTAAAAGAAAGGAACAGCGTGAATATATCTTTTTAATCAAATTAAAAACATTATCTATCGTATTCGGCCTAAAAAAATCCCCTACGAGTCTGTTACTTTAGAAAAGTTATTAGGTTTTGGCCATTCTTTCGATTGGCATCATAAAAGTAGGGGTGTTTTTTTTTTAATTTAAGCCGGTTCGATTTCCAGACGAGGCAAGTAGTTTTAAAAAAATCTTTGAATGCAGAATTACTAACTTTTAAAAATAACATAAAGTCTTCTTTTAGTAAAATACCCTATCTGCGATATTTAAGGTACTTTCCCTTCATGTCTCATAACTTTGGGACGCCCTGTATTATATTTTTATTTTTGTTAAAAATATTTTTCCTTTACCTCTCTCTGCTGGTACGATAAGGCTGTAAATATACTTTACAGCCTTATGGTAGTATACTCAGATATGTACAGTTATTAATGACCTTAAGGGACACCTCAAACGTCGTCGAAGTTTTTATCAGCCGTAAAGAATAATCTGGAGTAAAATGTACGGCATCTGGTTTTTTTTGTTTATTTATATTTGTTACATATAAAATAACAATAATCTTTGAAAATATTACTCCCCATATTACTCTAGGAGCATTTGAAAAGTCATCTAAATTTCGGAAATTTAATATATTTTTTATCATAATATTTTTATTTGTTACCATTTATAATGAACGGCTATAAGGTACAACGGTAATATTTAGTAACATTATGTAAAAAAACAAGTTGCCGTACATTATTCTCTGATCTTACAGCAGTAAGAACTTGGTAAATCCTGAAATTTCGATAAATATTTAATTACACAAATATGAACTATAATATTTGGACGGCATAATTATAAAACATTATTGTCCGTGTTAAATAATATTTTGAACATGTTGCCGTACATTTTACAATGACCTTAGGGTATATGGGTGTAGGGGTAGGGTTCCGACCCTTGGCTTTCGACCGCTCCGCTGGAAATATGTACGGCGTTTACGGGTAAAGTATCTGTATATGTGTCCAAAAGGAATCACACAAATGCCGTACAGTAATAAATGACCTATATTGCTTCTGCAACTGTCGTCGAATTAAAAATTTGCACCGACTTCCGGCACCATCACTTTTGTACGGCACTAGGTTTTTCGACATTTATTTTTAATCATCTATACACTTATAACAAAGCCGTACATTAATAATTAGTCGAAATTCCCCCATTGTACCTGAGAAAGTCCATTCACTCACGTACTCACATGTACCGCTCAGAAATGACGGCATAGTGCTCAGAGCTATTTTCAGATATAGTAACAGCCTTCTAAGCGTAATTCACGTTGGGTCATTTCACAGGTATTTTTTGTTCATGGGCTTGTGGTCTATTATACTTCTTTGGCTTTCTTTATTTTTTTAAATATAATTAATATTTAACGTTAACAATTTAACAATATTTAATATTTAGTATATTATTCAATTATTAATTAATATTAATAACAATTATTATTATTTTATTATATTATTAATTCAATTTAATAACTTGGTATGTTTCATAACCTTTTAACTAAGTAACACAAAGACCTATCTTTGTGAAAAAACATTGCTAAATTTCTTTGAAAATATATTATATATTAAAACTCCTTTATTTGTTTATAAGGTCATTATGGTCATTCAAAATTCTTGACTAACTTCACGCATATTCTATTTCTTTTTACTTGTAGATTGTCTTATTCCCATCTCGCTCGCGAACGCTATAATCACACTGACAACTTTGTGTCACAGGTGCGCGCGCATCGTAAAATTTCACTTTCATCAATTTTTCATAACGCGCCTAAAGAAGTATAACTTCAAAAAAGACAAATAAAATGAAATTTGTGTTTATCTTTCACAAGTTCTCAAATATATTAAATAATTGCAGGGCACAAAATTCGTGTACGTTGCCACCGTTCGTGGAGTTCGACATGTCTGCGGAGGGCTTCGGTTGCCTCTACCTCCCCAGCATCGCTCCTCAGGCGGCGAACTTGAACGCCCTCGGCTCCCAGGACTCCTCAACGCTCGGAGGAATTGGATCGGGTAATTCTTTCAAACTCGCTATTGTCCAGATGACTGGGAACAGACGATTTTTTTATATAAAACGGGGTAAACACTCTCCTAATGTTAAGTGATACCGATCATAGACACTAACCTTGTTAGAGGGCTCGCAAGTGCGTTGCCATCATTTAAAATTTTGCAAAAGGACAAAACTTTCTTATGAATAAATCCATCAATTTCATAAAAATGAAGGCTTCAAGATTTAAATTGCCAAGTTTTTTTAACTCTATGGTAATAATGATTTATGGACTAGATATTTGTAAACTAATGCTACTTTCCGGTTCCAAACCTCAGTATGTGTTTCGTGATTATTTGTGTTTTTAGGTGATCAGACTGAGATCAGATTCTATGCCTGGCCAGTTTCTTCTCGATGGTTTTTTTTTTAACACAGACAGAAAGAAATTGGTGTACAGTCGGTGATCGAACCTACGACCTCTTATATTAATGTAAATTGTGATTTTAATAAAGCAACGGACTGAGGGAACAACTTTGAAATTGAAATATTGCTATTTGTATGGCCTCATACAAAATGACAGACAAAGTTTTGGTTTTGTGGTTAATCTCTAAACGGGGAATGGGGCAATATTTTACGGTATTTCATAATTTTAAAGTTTGCGATGCTCATTCCTCGCGTTTAAAACAATGGCTTGTAAATATTAATTTGTTTGATTAATATTAAATTCCAGGCGACCGAGTGTTCCCTCCCCAAACGGGGCTCACGTATTCCACGTGGATCTGCGTGGAAAAGTATTCCGAGGCCCGTACGGACCCACACTGTGTCCGTTTGCTGACCCTCGTACGCAATATTAACAACTCAAGGGACGACCACCTCGTGTGTTTGGCTCTGGTGTTATCAGCTCGGGATAAAGCTATCATTGTATCGACGCAGGAGACTTTAGTTCCACACAGTGAGTATTTTATTATGAAGCAATGAAATTTGAAACTAAATATATGTGAAACGTCAAAGGTCAAAGAACTTCTGCAAGCTTATATTACTTTAAATTAGTGTATAACATTTAACAAGGTATTAAAGAGTCATATACATGTTTGTATGTATGTCTGAGAGTAAGTAATTGTAAAATAATCTTGCTTTTTAGTAGTTTAATAAATATTTTTTATATGTAATTTATAAAAATCCTTCCAAAATCACATTTATTGAGCCTTTAAACAATTGTTTTAAATAGCACGTAAATCCCTACAAGATTTGTCTCAAAGAAACAAAAATAATCTGGCTAACCAGAGGCTAAATACTGGAGAAAAGCCTTTATGAAAGTAATGTAATATGTCAAATAGATTACATACAAACTTCTTTTACTTAAAGAATGTTGCCATAGTGTTACAAAGTAATCTTCAGCCTGTCTTCTTCATGGTAACAAGTTTTTATTTTATTGTAAAAATATAAAATTCTCGTGTCACAGTTTTCGTTGCCATACTCCTACGAAACGGCTCGGCCGATTTTGATGAAATTTTTTGTGCTTATCCGGTATCTATGAGAATCGGCCAATCGGCCATTTTTCATCCCCCTAAATGTTAGGGGTAATCCACCCCTAATTTTTTTTTTATATTTTTTAGACAAAACTTTTTGTTTTTATTATTATATATATATATATTTTCACCCCTCTACGATCAACCCCTATTTTTTATTATAAATGATAAACATGGCAAAACGACGTTTGCCGGATCAGCTAGTTTTATTGTAAAAATATATCTATGCAAAATCGTATTCGTAACTAAATTTTTCATACACGTCACGATAGCGTAACAGAAGTGAAGGTTGAATACGGACACTTGTTGTAGATGTTGGCGAATGGGAGCCCGAGGGTGTAGGCGAATGTGGCGCCCGTGTGTGGTGTCCAGACTTGCAGCACGAGGGACAGTGGCGCCATCTAGCTCTTGTCCTCAATCGGGCCGTACTCAAGAACTCTTCCTTCTCGCTCTATCTTGACGGTATGTCATAGTTACCTAGATATAAACATATTCAAAAAACGAAAAATTATTTGTTGTTAAAATTTTTTCTTAAAACTTGTCTCACTCGAGGCAAAGAGAGTGAGATCTATTTATGTATTTATTAAAGTTTACCACAACCTACATAATACTAAATCTACGGTAAATGTTACAAACTCTTTTATTTACAATGTATGACCATTTAGTGAAACAAACATACATACAAAATATTAAAAAATACAATAAGAATATATATATAAGATAAAATATTGGTACAATAAAAATACCAGAAATTTTTTAAGCAGAAAAAAAATTACCAGCGAAACAGCGGCTTAGGTTCGAGATAACAATGCTTTCTTTAAAACCGATCACTCCGAATATATCCTGCTCCGGATAAGTACTGTTTAGTCGCGAAGAATAGAGAAGTGCCTGAACTCCTAAGTAGTTTTTGCAGATCCACTGTAATAGGATGAGGGTAGAAACAAAAACGACAGCCCACATTTATGTATTTTTGGTTAATTATAAGATTTAGTTTAATATATTTTAGTAATTGTATTTTCCTAGTTTATAAATATCCTAATATATGCTAATTTGTTTTATTTATGTTAAAAAACCCATAACAGGATTTTGGTTTATCCTGCCAAACCTAATATATGTTGTAATGTTTATCACATAAACAAATAGTCAATTTGTTATTCAATAAATGAATATCTAATTTGAGGGCATTTCCCAAAGCCCTCAAGTTATAACCGAAATTCAAAATCCAAAATTTGATATTACACAAGACACAATTTATATCTCCAACACGTCCAATCTACGGCAATCACCGTCCGTGTCTGTCGTTTTTGTTTCTACCCTCATCCTATTACACCACTCATTTCTGAATCTTACCCTATGGTATCTTACCTAATGGTCTACCATTGAGCAACACTTATTTCAAAACTCTCAAAGATTTTACCAACTTGTAAACAACTTAGTCTATGGATATTGAAAACTATAACAATTGTATATCCAGGGCAACATATGCACTCGGGAAAGTTACACTACGTAAGCGCTAACCCGGGCGGTGGAGCTGCAACCTTATCGGGAGCCTCCAGCGTGTACTGCGTCGTGGGGACTCCGCCCCATTGGAGGCGCTATTCCAGGCTTCTTTGGAGACAGGGACCTGCACTTCTGCTGGAGGATGTATGTGTGTTTCCGTATTTTGGGTAGCTTTTGAGCGTTCTGGACTTAACAAATTTCCAATAATTTTAGGAATAGAAGTTATACTTCTTTGGATTAACAAGAAAAAAATCTTTTCAAAAAATGTATTTTATATTCGTAGAAGAAACGACACTAACAATAGAAAAAAGGTGTTTAATACATTGGAAGTTTTATTATAACGCATTATCTAGTTAAATAAAGTTTATTTAAATATCACAAAAAAAATATTTCTACATAATTAAAGAAATTGACATTGTTTATTTTAGAATGTTGTATAAATGCTAACTTCAGAGTGTCGGGTTTTTTGTGACGGTTTGCGCGCGCATCGGTTAAATTTACTCTGATAATTTTTCCTAACGCGCCAAAAGAAGTATAACTTCAAAACTTTATTTATGACATAATTCATATATCGCTAGTCTCCACGCTAGGAGTCCCTGCGTTGTGGGTAACTTGATTCAAAAAAAAATCATTGTAATTAATAAAGTACTCGTTCCACAATAGGTATTGCCCGCACAAACAATATCGGTGATATACCAGTTGGGGCCGCACTACATGGGAACATTGCAAGCGCCAGTTCTTCCTGGCCCGAATCAGGAACCATTAGGACCTTTGGTGGCCGAAGAGAAAGTTATATTCGGGATAAACGCTCGGGCGCTTTCCCAACTGACACTCGCGAAGATTCGCAAAGTGTATAGCAAGAATGATAATAAGGCGATTGCCAAGCAATTGGGAATGTCGTCCCATGAAAACGCCACCCCGATAAGGGTGTTACATAACTCTGCGGGACACTTGGTGGGTCCCGCCAGGTGCCTGGGAGGGGTCGTTGTGGGGTATTTGGGTGTGAGAGTGTTTTGTCCTAAACCAGCGGCCATAATGGTAAGTTTTTTTTATGTCCCTTTTACCCATTTCGAGCAGCGTTGCCTTCAGCGACTTTGCGCATTTAACACTGTCTCGAAGAAGAAAAGATCGTGAGGATACCGGCACGTCTTAGACCGACAAATAAATTATTTATTTATTAATAAATATACTATGTGTGAAGGCTGATTTTAGACATACAGCACAGACATCTGAGGCCCAGACCGAAAAGTCTTATGTTACTTTTTATACAGGTGCATGTTTTGTCTTATGGGTCAAATAAAATTAGCAGACACTAATTATTAGAGTTTAAAAATCCTAAAGAACAAATTTATAGTAATTAACGAATTTTTGCCATATTCAATATATTATATTCATATCAAAACGTTACGATGCGTGGTGGGGATTGAATTACGCGTTATTGGTAATATTATTTTCGACTTTCCAGTACTTTACACCACATAATAGTAACTTTTGGTATAAAGAGTCACTGGGTAGTCACGAAACGTTTTACTATCCTTGGGTACAGACGTTACGACGCGTTACATGGGGGGGGGGGGGCAATAATCTCCAAAAATTGCGTTACGTAATACTTGAACGCTCCCTTAGCGGTAAGTCCAAATATCAATCTTACCCTTAGAGAGGGTAAGATTCTAGACTAGGTCTATCATACCCTGAATAAAAATTCGTAATCACGATCTCAATGCTTTATATATTTTCCAGATCGACACGGTGGGCGGATGTTCAGTGTTGCTAGGTCTCATAGCAATGGCTCAGGATGTGGAATGCTTGTACGCCGGTGTCAAAGCTTTGGTCTGTGTCGTTCGCTCGAACAAGGCCGCCCAAGCAGAAATGGACAGACGGAAAGGATACCAAACATTGGCAATGTTATTGAAGAAGAAGAAGCAGCTTCTCAATTCACATATTCTGCATCTTATTTTTGGCTTGGTCGGCACTGTGGACAGCCAGAAGGAAACGTCTTCGATACCCAACTTGACAGCTTTTCAGGTAAATTTCTTTATTATTATTACATTTTTTTAATGGTTTCCATTAAGGGTTATATTAGGCCCCTATTCCTATAGTTTCCTCAAATCCTTAACTTCTCTTCTAACACCTTTTGACAGCCTTTAATGTCCCTTGTGTTTGAATCATAGCGTAAACACAATATACAGACCCGACAGACTTTGTCTTGCATGATATTTCAAGCCATTAGGATATTAAACAAAGTATGAGTACGGCTGATTTGTGAATCTAAACCAGGGCGCCACCCAAACGTAACTAAAAAAAATCATTTAATTCGGTTCAGCCATGTACACACGTACAGTAGAATTATATATATAAAATGTTCTGCACTTATTATTCTGACGAAAGTTACCCCTTTCGTCTCTTCTTCCAAAGTCCAAATTGAGAAAAACAAGGGCTGTCAAAAGCTCACAGAAAAAGTCTATGACAGTGACAGTTTTAGTAAAATTTGATTATATAATTAGTTTATCGTGTCAATTTATAAGAATCAACTTAACAGATATATAGGGGGGTATCATTAAATTTCAGGACTTGATATGCGATCTAGACGTATGGCTGGGCGCGCCCAGCGGCCTAATTAAGTCCCTCTTGGAGCATTTACTAGAGTTAGCAACGGAAACAGCTCACAGAACGCACAACTTACGCACAATGAGAGAGTTGCAACTCGTACCGAAATTACTGTATATCGTCAACGATGTCAAAGTGGGAAGCACAAAGAATGTTCTGATCAATTTGCTGGCAGCTCTGCTGGGAGGTCAACCGCGACCAAGCGATCTCTTGTGTCTGGGTCAATATATGGCCTATACCCTGCCGTTACCCACGCAAACAGAACAGAATATACCCATAACGGACGATTTTGAGAAGGAATCTGACGGCGAAGTCATAATATTGAGGAACAAATGTTTGTGCGTGCTCCATACTTTGTTGTTCACGAACCGGAATTTAGTGAACACGATCGTCTGCGAGGAGATCTCCAGAGTTCTGGGCATGGATTGGCTTTTAAGCTTTATGCAAGAGAATGTTCATCCGGCAACTGTGCTGTGGGCGTTGAGGATTTTGGTCATTTTGTGCTCTGGACAGGGACAGCAAAGTGCCATAATGCAAAGGTATGTGGCCATTTTATTGGAATTTTGATTACGTTTATAGCATATAATTAAACTGAATCTAAAATCAGTACGCAATTTGCATATAAATGCCAGATTTATCATAAAACATATTGTTTGTATATAAAATTTTTATTGAAGTCTTATTATTTCTAATTTTAAATTTTATTTTTAAAAGCAATGAATTTAACGTAGTAACATACACTGCTCTAATAATATTTTATTAGAGCAGTGTTGGCCTAGTGGCTTCAGCGTGCGACTCTCATACCTGAGGTCGTAGGTTCGATCCCCGGTTGTGCACCAATGGACTTTCTTTCCATGTGCGCATTTAACTTTCGCTCGAACGGTGAAGGAAAACATCGTGAGGAAACCGACATGTCTTAGATCGAAAAAGTTGACGGCGTGTGTCACGCACAGGAGGCTTATCACCTACTTGCCTATTAGATTTCAAAATGATCATGAAACAGATTCAGAAATCTGAGGCCAAGAACAAAAAGATTGTGTGAGTGGTTGTAGCGCCACTGATTTTTTTTAAATAATTTTATTATATGGTTGTACCAGGTTCCGCGAGGGCTTAAGCACGGGTGGATGGGTGCGTCACGCGGAAGTGTGCGGGACAGGGCAGGCGGGCGTAGTCTTGCCCGCCGCTGCGCTCGCGCATCCCAGGTTGCACGCGCCCCTGCTTTATACATCTGGATTCACGCTGCTTGCCTGGTAGATATAATATATAGATGTTAAATTGTTGTAATACTTTTAATATTAAGTCACAAAACCATTGTATGAAAAATAATATTTTTAACTATTTGAGGCGAAAATAACTACAGAATTGAAATTCTCGTAATTTGCTCTGCTTATATACATATATTAATTATTGTAACTCTGTTAACCTTTTGATTGTATTTAAAATTTTTGTTTATGCCTATTTTTATTTATTATTATTGTTACTTTTTCTTTAGACTTTATTTTAGTTATAGTAACGTCTTATTTTGAGTTTTTTTTTGTTAATAATTTTTGCATTTCTTGTACTCTACCCTCTGTAGGTGTTTCTTTTTCATTGTTCCACATTAGGGTTTCCTGGAAGAAATCGCTTGTTAGCGATAAGGCCGCCCGTTGCCTTATAACTTTTGTAACCTGTTTTTTTATTTTTGTTATGTGTATGTTTGTGAATAAGGTAATAAAGCATAAATAAATTTCGAAAATAAAGGTGCTTTATATAAGAGTCAATTCAGGAGATGTATTTATATTCCAGGCTCTCTCTTTTCCACCTTCAAATACCAGAGCTATATTATCTTCTATTCGGTCTCACCCTCGGACAGCCGATGCGTCAAACTGGCCCAGACAAGACCGTATCTGTTGAGCGCGTATGGGCCGCGGCTTGGGGGGCTGCAGCCCCACAAAGACAGTCTTCAGCGGCTTTGGCGGCGAGAATCACCCTGTGCCCGGAGGCTGTTGTCATACTCTTGGCGACTGTTAGGTCCCTGGTACATGGCGAGTCCCTGCCCGAGTGGTTGAATGACCATCCTGTTGGTATTATACAGGTAGTTAATTTTTTATGCTTTGTATGAATTTATGGCGACACATGTTTTAAAGTAAAGTAACAATGGATATCCAGAGCTTTACCTGAATGCTTAATCTGGACATCGTCGTGATTTTTGACCAAAATGCATTCTTCGGAAAGGAGGGACATATGGAATGAAAAATTTTTGATAAAAGGTCGGGGCAATCAACCTGATTGTTGAATAGTTTAAGTGGAAACGATACATCATTTAATTTTCTACAAGATTTTTCAATGACAATACCTTAAAGTGCGCTAGTCAGGTCGTATGTTGGGAACTTTTTTTTCGAGATGCTACTGGAGAAAAGTAGAGGCCACAGTAATCTTTTTTGTAATCTCTCGAGTAAATCAATCAATCAATCAAAATCATTTATTCATATAGGTAACACAATGTACACTTATGAACGTCAAAAAAACATATACGCCCGGCCTACGGCCTAGAACGGAAGAGAAGAACTGGTAATAAACTGTCCACCACTCTTTTTAATCGCCAAGTTTTTTATTTTACACCACGTTTGTAAAGAGCTGCAACCATTACACCATGTTCCACATGACATCTTTAATAATTAATAATAAAATTAAAAACAAAGATCTGTCCTCTATGAGCAGGAAGCATGGTTAAATAGGAGCACGCACTTACATTCTCGTGGGAACAACACGCAAATACGTCGTAAAAATAACTGGTGATGTTAGTTATATACACGAATTCAAGTACGACCAGTCACCACAAGTAGCAGCCGTTCACGAGTATGACGCATGGCCAGCCATCGGCCATACAATATGCGTCACAACTGTTTTAAATTTATGAATATAATACGTATTTAACTCCAGGTACTATTTTCCCTGTACAACACGTTACCAGACTTCGTCACTCTGATGATGACAGCCGAGGTGCTCAGCGCTCTCGCCTCTATTCTCTTTCCACCCAACGCCTCTGACGAGATCCATATGCGTGAGTACTGTTTCGAATTATTGAAGTGAAACTTTTTTATCGGGGTTGGAAAAAAAATTAGTGTAACATTTTTCCGTTACGCGCCATGTTGCTTTTTGAAGTCAAACTTCTTTATCGGCGTTAGAATGAATTTTTTATCGACGTATGGGAGAAATTTTGTAGCAAATCGTCACGTTTTTCGGTTACGCGCCATCTTTTTCTTGTCCCTACCACGGTTGATCCGAAGAGATTCGAAGCCATTAATAACAAAAATATATAATAACGATAACAATGATAGTAATAATTCTATTACAATTAATGAAATTCTGTAATAATCTTAGTAGTAATAAGGTAAATGAAATAATTGTATTTGTATTCATGTCTATGTTAATAAAAGCCTTTTGTTTAACTTTATTTAACCAATTTCGTTAAGTTGCATATAGTAGAACATTTTTCGAAAAATAAGGTCATAAAGAAGTTTCACTTCTTACGTGTGTACACCTAGTACACGCACACATTTTTTATTTATCCTCTACTTTGACTCAGTGTGAGGATCTCATTTTACATTCCAGCCGTGTGTGAGAGCGGAGATAGCTCTGGTGCGTCGACTCCAGGCTCTGAGAAGGACGTGGTGCTGGTCAGCAGCTCTGCGACCCTCACCCAGCATCCAGCTCGACAGGCTGTCATGGACTTCATCAAAGTCATCGTGCTAGACTCGCTGCCTCTTAATGTGACCGCTAAAGCTTCCCCGGTAAGTAAAATTTCCCATAAAATAAAAATAAAATTACGTTGGATCTTTTCAATTATTCTGAAGTAGACCAGTGACTAGATCGATTTTTTAAGCTATAGTTTGAATTATTATTGGCTTTAAGAAGACTTCTAGTCTAAACAATAAAATAATATAAAAAAAAACTAATGTAGCTAGAAAGAAGCTATGCCCAAGACTAGTATTGATTATTATTAGTATTGGTTGGTGTGGTGTTTTTGGAAGTTAATGACACGCTTCATAACAATGATGTTGTCTTTACAATAAGCTTTATTTTATAAATGGATTACATTTGTCGGCTTATTTTTTGCTAGAATATTGCTTAGTATTTGTTTTTTATTAAATAATACAACGTGAAGTTAATATAGGAAGAGCATGTTTTTTTCTTGTGATGTTTAAGCATGATTAGATGAATGGTAGTTTAATCAAATTTAGATTAAACCCTAAAACCGATATCAAACCCCCTTAAGTTTTACACTTAAGTTAAATATGTTTAAAATTTCTATACCAATTATTATGTCCAATCACACACTCGCGTCACGGTCTATTGTCATTGACCAACTACAATTAAACATCGTGTCGTCTTTTGTTTTTCATTTTTACATTCAAGATTACATTTTTGGATCGCATCGCCTTAAATTGATCAAAACCATATTAGACCATTGACAGTCAAGCGATCAGTGCTTTAATTTTTTTAAATTACCGTTTATTTCCTCGATTTGATGGATGTTTCGTACAAATATCTTACGCAGACGTATATGTTGGCAATTAATTAATAAGCGAAAAATGTATCATAAAATTACCGTATAGGTGCATGATATTAAGCAACAATTAAATAAGGAAGAACTATCATCAGTAGTTGCATTGTTCGTAGAGTCTGATTGCGAACGACTCGGTGCCTCCGTCAATGTTTTGTACGCCCTGCTCCACACAGAGATCGTACTTTTATTGCGTAAATATCCGCCTAAATAATAATTCTATCTAACATACTATTTTCCTGCTTATTTTTTAAAAGTGCATGGTGGGGAGTACTAAACCCAAGATTCAGAGACAGGGTGAATTTACATTCCTGTCAAAATCCATCGGCCATTTGAATAATATTGTGTTATTATAATGGTGTAATTTACCATAAAAATAATTAAGTATGTTGCCTTACGACCGCTTTCTATACTCGATCTATAATCTAAAATTATTTCCAATCCAGATTTTCGCAAATTTAGATTGATAAATGTCAATTCGATCTGTCGAATTCAAAGATATTTTACAAAAACGAACCATCGATCTGTTACTGAAAAGTATTTTATGAGAAATGGATTGAATTTATCAATCTAGTAGTGAAAATTGGATTGGAATTGAGTATAGAAAGCGACCGTATAGGAGTTATATATAAAACTTGTCTCTAAATCTTGACAGCTTTAAATATTGGGATATGCCTATCCTGTCTACTAATATTACGTATCGATTCTTTAAATATCTTAAATGAATTCACACCGCATTTCTACTAACCTGGATTATATAATTGGTTAACAGTAGTAGCGCTGTTTCGGTTTAAAATTAAAATCCCATCAAAATATTACCAATTAGATTAAGGATTCAGACACGAGACTTAACGCGAACCTTTGGAGTCACAATTGGCGCCAAGTCTGGTTTCTGAAGATCACCTTTGCAAGCAAGAAATTTGAAGATATATTTACAATGGCTGTCGAATACTTAAATAATTACATAAACTCAGATTTTTCATTCCGTAGAATTCTGACATTTCATTAGTGTTGCGACTAAAAAAGTTCTCCACCGAAAAAGGGACAAATTTGACCCATTTTAGGGCAATCAAAAATAAAATGCTACGTATTTTTTATGTTTTTACTGTGTGTGAAGAATAGGGACGTTATAATATCACAAAAGGTTTCTAACATGTCAAAAAATGATAGCTGTCAGTATTCTACGGAATTATAAATCAGAGTATAGTCAGGTTGAGAAGATAATTTCTATTATCAGTAAAGCTAAAGAAATTTAAACAATAAACAGCGCTACTTAGTGTATCTTAAACAATAATTGATAGTGTCACGTGATATTATTTGCAGGTGATTGATTTAGTGCTAGACGCATCACCCGCTAACTCGACAAGTGAGCAACAGATTGAATACCAAACAGAGGTACTGACGACCGTCATGGAGAATCTTCTCAATACAGAACTGTTTGGCTCCGAGTCGAATATATCTAATGTGTGCTACTTGGCGGCGAGACTCGTTGATAAACTGTGGCAAGGGCAACTGTCTAGAGATCCTCACGAGGTATTTAATTTAATTTAATTTAATTGTTTAATTCAGAAAACAAGGTTCCATAACAATGTTAGTAAAATTACAGCTTAATACCTTAAATCTAAGTGTTAGTATGTTTACATTAATTCATACCGGAATAATTCCGCATGAAATAGAGGAACAGTGATTCACGTATGGGCAATCGACTCGGTCCGCGATAATGCGGAGGATAGCGTTACCGCTAGCTCTCACCCTGCGCACCAAGAATGCACATCTCTTGCGTAAAAACAATCCACCCGCGCCTCAGCAAACATGCCCGATGCGCTGCAGAATCGAGGCAGCCGCAACAGCACCCTGAACGCATTATTATATTGGATACGGAAAGCGTTGTATGACAATCGAGTATATTTCGACCATAAGGCGCTCGTATAGAATGATGTGCAGAATGCTCTAAACAAGGTTACTTTCACATCAATTGAGCATCGTGCAAACCTGCGGGCGATACGGGTATGCGTGGTGTTAAATATAATTGAAAATGTATAAATGAAAATTGGTATGGTAGATTTATTTTCTATGGTGGACAGAAAAACTGTCTAGTTATTGCTTCTACCGCACCAATAATTTTGTAATAAGAAAAAATGTATAAAATTTATATTAATCGCATTAGGGACTATTTAGTTGAATGGAAATCAGGAGTACACTCCCATAATTTTTGAAGTGAAACTTCTTTATAGGGGTTGGAAAAAAATTTAGTGTAACATTCGTTACGCGTCACATTTTTCCGTTACGCGCCATCTTTTGAAGTGAAACTTCTTTATCGACGTATGGGAGAAATTTTGTAGCAGGTTACGCGCCATGTTGTTTTTTGGAGTCAAACTTCTTTATCGGCGTTGGAAAAAAATTTACACATTTGTCACATTTTTCGGTTACGCGCCATCTTTTTCTTGTCCCTACCACGGTTGATCCGAAGAGATTCGAAGCCATTAGTAACAAAAATATATAATAACGATAACAATGATAGTAATACTAATAATTCTATTACAATTAATGAAATTCTATAATAATCTTTAGTAGTACAGTAATAAGTTAAAACGAAAAGTTGCATATAGTAGATCATTTTTCGAAAAATAAGGTCATAAAGAAGTTTCACTTCTTACGTGTGTACACCTAGTACACGCACACCTTTTTTTTTTAATGAAACTCCAATGTGTTGTTAAAATAATTATAAATAAATAAAAAAAATTGTGTTAATTGTAATTTTATTTTTGTGGATTTTGTAATGCACTTTTAACCTAAATTACTGAATATTTCTTTTTTTAGTTTATTACTTACTAACATTGCCTGGAAGAGTTCGCTTGTTAGCGATAAGGCCGACCGTAGCATCCCTAATAATTTATGTTATTCGTTTTTTTTAATGTAACAAAGTTTAAATAATTGACTATTTGCAGGTTTTCGATTTCCTTGTAAAGTTGGTCACACAAGCTAAGAAAAAGTCTCTAATGGTGTCGTTGGAGGGACTTCATCACTGCCTCAACAGGACCATACTATTCCTATTATCCCGTCCAACGGACTCTATCGCCGATCAGATGTCCGTACTGGAAGCTTTACACAAATTAACTACTAATAGGTAGGTGATTGGTTGTAAAACTGGATTTTAAATAGAGCGAGGCTGTTTGCCCTTATTCTTCTTTAGAGTGTTCAGAGGAGTTGTTCGTACTAATACCTGCTGCAAGGGAGAATAGAAAATACCATCCGTATCACCTAGACGTGCGTCGTTCCACAACTGAGCGTTTTTTAGGGCAGTTTTGCCGCGTACTACCACTATGTGGAACCAGCTACCCGAGTATTTCCGAACCAATTCGACTTAGGGTCTTTCAAGAAAAGAGCGTACTTTTTGAAATGCCGGCAACGCGCTTGCGAGCGTTCTGGCAATGTAAGTGTCCGTGGGCGGTATCACATAACATCAGATGAGTCTCCTGCCCGTTTGCCCCCCGTTCTATAAAAAAAAAACATCAGATGAGCCTCCTGCCCGTTTGCCCCCCGTTCTATAAAAAAAAAACATCAGATGAGCCGCCTGCCGCCCCTTTTACGTAAAAAAATACGTAAGATTTTTTCCCAATTTTTAACGTGTTTCTACTGTTAATGATCATAGTGTCATGTTAGGAGTCATACCATAAACACAACAATTTTTGGATTTTTTTTATAGTTTCTAAAACAAATTGACTGATTATTTTGTTGGTTCTTAGGCTGGTGATATTCGGCGCAGGCAATCATTCTCTGGAGTTCATGGGGTGTCTGACATATTGCCTACTGCAGCTTAGTGCAAGTATGCGTGTGGCACTAGACGTACAACATAGGACCACCTGGCATGTCAATCCAAGTGGAGATTTGGAGGCTCATGATGACCGTCTTACTGCTCATCAGGGTATGTTTTTAACCGACTCTAAATAAAGAGGTTATCAGTTTAACCTGAATGTAAAATGTTGGAATTGCACAATATTGGAGTACATATATGTGTTTGTCTACAAATTTATCATAAACTAAGTCGTAGCTACGTTCTATTTTTTATTAAATCTGGTCCAATGGTAACAAGTTTCATCAAAATTTCTGTTTTATTTCTGTTATTATTTCTGTTTTTATATATTATGAATATAATAGTTGAATAATTAGTTCAAATATTACGTCACGCAATTTTTGGAGGTTATTGACCCCCCCCCCCATGTAACGCTCCGTAACGTTTTTCTGTACCCAAGTATAGTAAAACGTTTCGTGACCACCTAGTGACTCTTTCTACCTAAAAGTTACCATTATGTGGTGTAAAGTACTGGAAAGTAATAAATTATATTAATAGTGACGCGTAATTCAATCCCCGCCCAGCATAGTAACGTTTTATAAAAGGACCCCCCCCCCAAATTCGTTACGTAATACTTGAACGCTCCTTTAATTTGTTGGTAAAGGCCGCAACTTAATGGCGGGTGCGGCTCGTCGCGTGTGGGAGGAGTTATACGCGTGTAAGAAGCCGGCCATCGAGGAAGTCTTCAAGGTGTCTCTGAGTGCTCCACCACCTGGAGCTAAAGCCCCTGACCTTGGGGTAGTGAGGGAGACCCTTCACGATGCTGCCCATCGCCTTTGGACGCATTATGTGGATGCTGAAAGGAAGGTACGCTAATACCAAAATCAGAAGTGTGTATGTCACTGAATTCCTCTTGAACGGCTGAACCGATTTGAATGATTTTTTTGTATGCTTTTGGGTAGAGCCCTGGATGGTTTTAGATTCACAAATCAGCCCGGCAGATGGCGCTGCAGTCGGTACTTTCATACTTGTTTTAATATTCTAATTGCTTGAAATATCATGCAGGACAACGTCGCTTAATATCAGAAGCAACTGACATTTAGTTATAACACAACATGACTATACTGTGGAATAAAACGTGTTACTAGGTGGCGCTAGTATGTATATTATATAAATAAAAAATTAATCGCTACCTTTTTAGGTCTAAGCCTCAGATTTCCGTATGTGTTACATGATTATCTGTCAATCTAGTAGGCAAGTAGGTGATCAGCCAAGGCAAGCCAGATTTTTACGATGTTTTCCTTTACCGTACGAAATGTAAATGCGTACATATACAGTCTATTGATGCACAGCCGGGGCTCGAACCTACGACCTCAAAGATGTGAGTCACACGCAGTCACTAGGCCAACACTGCTCTATGTATGTGTTAAAAGCTAGATATTTACAACAAAGATTCACGCATGGATACAATAATACTTAAAATTTGGATAATTCACTTTTTACTAAAAATTTACAGAAATTATTCTCAAAACGTTTTCCCTTCTATAAAAATAACTTGACAATCTATCGGACCCCCCATGATTGATCTATCTCCACCGATCTGACTTCTAAAGTTCTTGGTCTTACAGCAACATATATATATATATATATATATTATATGTCTCTTATCCAATTGAGAAAATGTAAAGATGTGTCTGCTACTACGAGTATTATATATACACAGCATTTTTGTAAATCAGGCCGTGTACCGCGTACCGTGGGAGCTGCACAATCAGATTCAATCGAAGATACAAAAAGTGACAGGTGGTCTGACACGACTGGCGTCTCGCACGAAGGTGAAACGTGAAGACACGGGGAAGCTGCGACCGAGGTTGTCGAAGCATCACGCGCTGGCGTACATGCAAGATCATGTTCAATTAGTGAGGTGAGATGCAGTTTTCGTATTTGCATAGAGATTTTTGTCTATCTCTATCCTAGTTAGCTGACTTATATTTAATTAATATTTTGGAAATACATATAATATGTATCATTCTAAAAAAAAACTGAAAAAATATATTCTTATTTGTGTTTCTTTTCTATAGCGAATCAATTTTACACGAAGTTACATATTATTTTATATTTGAATATCTCTAGAAAATGTTATTTTATTTTAAATAGCTTATTTTTAATAATTTGATAACACAACTAACCTACTTTAAATTAAAATTTTCTGTAAATATAATTCTTTCAGAAATAAAGCATGTTTGTTAGTTTTTTAAAGTATTTGTTACAAATCTCTTCTCTATGTTAGAAGTTGTGTTCGAACGCAGTTTAAACTCCAAATCTTAGGGTGAGATCTATAGTCCGCACTTGGACTTTACTCTGACTTAACTATCGAGCTAAGACACAGTCGGTATTTATAGAGCAAACTGCGAATCCCTCCCTAGTGTTGGCTTAGCTTAATCTCAAGTCCACGAAATCGACGACTTACCAAAAACTTTGACTATAAGCCTAACAAAAATAATGGCCTAAAATTTGCTCTACCATCATATCTTTTACTGGACTTTTTATTTTTGTCGGTTTTTAATGAACGGTGTTGCCATTTGGTATCAGAGTTCCATAGACTTTGGGAAAAATAGAATTTGAATTCAAAGAAATTTTAAATGATCTTGATAAATACCTATGAAATGCATGAAATAAAATAATTATACATTATTATGGTATCTATTGTTGTTTATTTACATTATTTATATAAGTGTTCAACCCCATTTTTGAGAGATCTTATAAATAACTGGTGTGATATCGTATCTGTCACCTGGCAGCCCTGGCATATTATAGTGACAACGAAATTCAAACTATAACCTAACCGATGACTCTCGCTTCACATCTGTTATTTTCGTTTCCCTGAATCTTCTACCATTTATTACCTGACTACCCTAAACAATTTGAGATAGGAGTGGAACATATAAAATTAAAAAATCTGTTAGAAATAGAATTTCTTCAACAAAAATATAAATTAGTATTAGAAATATGTATTACACTCAAAAAAAGAATCAGAAAATAAATGTTTAAAATGAAACAAGTTTTGTTTTGATATTCTTTATTACCGAACAAATTACCTAGTTAAATTGTGCAATCACAGATTGCCGGAATGCTAGACCTGTAGGAGATCTTTCATTGTTTCTGTGTTACTCAACTTCTGCTGTCAGCAAGATCACCATCATCATAAGCATAGGGGATGCTTATGACTCTATATACCTATATTATGCAATACAGCACAAGCTATAATTATATATAACTAGTATATTTTGTCAATTTTGACAGTAGTCCTAGCTGTAAACATGGAAATTTCCTTTTCTACACTCCGAAAACCCTTTCAACAATATGCCTAGTTCTTATTTGAGAATAATTATAATTATTGTCAGCTCTTGTCGTTGGATATAAAAGTGTTGTTAACATGAAGTTAAGTGCCGGATAACCGCTGTCACCTACTAAAACTCCTTCTAGTACACCATTTAGCAGCCTTGCATACGCCTGGCAGTTTCTAAATATCCTGCTGTCGTGTGAACTGCCAGGCCACCTGGTCACTATATCAAATATTTCCATATCAGGCCCTATTATTGCTTGCACATTTACAGAAAATTACCCTTTTTTATTTCTGTATGCTTCAGAGTGAGCGATACCTTTGGGTCTATTAATTTTTATATGGGTGCAGTCAATAGCTCTGATTATACTGTTTAGGTCATGGTGAGTATTAGATGTTATTAATTCTTCAAACTTCCTTTTGGCTGTGTTCATATTTCTTGGAAAATTTACAAATCTAGGAAGTAATTTACTCAACTCTGCAGAGACTTTATTTATAATTAAACAGACTGTAGATTGGCTTATTCTGTTCAGATCACCACACACCATCTGTAATGTCAATGAATTATTATTAGTTACATATATGTTTCTGAAAGTCAGAAGACAAATGTCTTCAACATATAATGTATTTAAAATCATTTGAGAATACATAGGTACCTATAATATTCAAATCGAAAAACCATACATATTTATGAACACAATATTACCTGAAAACATCCAGTTGCATTTTTATGCCTTAATGCAAAAAGTATTTGCAATTGCGGTAGGTTTGGCGATCCTCTGTTGTTATAAGGTTGCAAGTTTGTAATGATCAGTGGCAGGATCACATTTAATACCGTGTGTTTCAAAATACGGTTCCTTCTTTTGAATTCATTCTCACCGTACAGGATGGAAGGATTTTGGTTGTATTCGTTCCGAACATATACAACACTTTAGGCAAAATTTTCAATTGTTGATATTTGATACAAGTGCTCTGTTGCTGTTGTCAAAACAATGCGATCCGTTCTACGTAACAAAATTATTGTCATCTTTAAATAATTAATACATTTTCTAAAGGTTACTCGTAAATTTCTAGTTATTGCAATAATAAAATAAATGGATAGATAAATAACAATAAATTGAAGATATATGTGTACCGTTTTAGATGTTTAAATATTTGTTATTGTTTACTTTTTTAAAGGATAATAAACAAAGTATTGCATGAACTGAAACATCAATTTGTATTTTGACATTTGCTGTCTTAGCTTGGGCTTAGCTTAATCTCACCGTTAAAATGTCTATAAATACGAAATCATAGTTTAACCTTAGTGTACACTAAGCAAAGTTTTTCGTAAGGTAAGTCTGAGCAAAGTCCAAGTGCGGACTATAGATCTCACCCTTAGAAAAAGAGAACACTGCCAATATTTGATTAGATATTCACTTGTCGATCTATAGATTTAAATAATTATCCTGTTAGTAATCGGATATCCTAGAATCCTAGACGAAAAAGTCCGAAGACACTATATAACAGTCGCTTTTATCATGTCTAATACAGATTCTACTAAGATTATAATTGTACTATACGTATAAAATATTGTCAAATTTTCAGACAATCGTGGTTGTCGTGCGCCCAGTGTGCGGCAAATACGAGCGCGCACACGACTCGGTACGTGCAAGCGGAATGGTCGGGAGTATGGAGGGAACTCACGCGTGAGAGAGCCCTCTGGGGTCCCCCTAGGCCTTCGCCCCTTGACAAGTGGGCGCTGCATTGTACTGAGGGACCCTGCCGTATGAGGAAGCAGCTTCGACGGAACTATTCCTTCTACGCTCATTATCCCTTTAGACCGCTCCTGGAGAAGGCTGAAAATGTGAGTTTGGAAATTCAAGGCCAAGACTATTGGTACTAAGCTATAGATTCCGTTAATATACTTATACTCTGATTTAATATTCCGTAGAATTCTGACAGTTATAATTTTTGACATGTCAGAGATTACAAACCTTTTTGGCCGGGCACATTTTTCAATGTCATTATGAGTCTATACATACATTTTATTTGTTAGTGAATGTAGCCATTTTATTAAGTGCGGTGCTCCACGTTTAAAGTGGTGTAACGGCGAGTGATGATTACGTCCCTTTTCATCACAAACTGTAAAAAATGCACAAGTAAAGATAACATTTTTTTTAAAAGGTTTACTAAATCTGCAATTGGTAGGCAGTGATGCTAGCTAAAGAATAAAATAAAGTAATTTAAGTTATTTCGATATATTGTTCGTGATATTAAATATTTGTAATTTTTGTTTTAGTTCACTTGACTAAGATTTACGTTTTTGTCGGTAAAACATAGAGAATACGTAGCAATAATTTTTTATTGCCCTCAAATGGGTCAAATTTGTCCCTTTTTCGGTGGAGAACTTTTTAGTAGCAACCCTCATATGTCAGAATTCTACGGAATGAAAAATCCGAGTTTAGTCTATAAACTCTCGTAACATGACTTTAATATGCTTTTATATGTTCCAGCGTCAGCTAAAATACAAAGTAGCACAGAGTCGTGACAGCAAGGAGTACTACCGCGTGTACCAGCAGTGGCGCTCTCATGCCGCGTTGGGAGAAGCCGACAGCGTCGAAGTTGATGGACAGGCTATGGAGGATGATCTCACCAGGTTAATAATTTTTTTTATTGTCTCATCGCAAAGACAAATTACCTAAACTTGCATAATAACTCTAGTATAGCATAGTCTAGAAAAGGAAGACATTGAGGCACAAGGTACTAAAAAAAATGTGTGCGTGTACTAGGTGTACACACGTAAGAAGTGAAACTTCTTTATGACCTTATTTTTCAAAAAATGATCTACTATATGCAACTTTACAGAAATTGGTTAAATAAAGTTAAATTAGATAAAGTTTAACAAAAGGCTTTTATTATCATAGACATGAAAACAAATACAATTATTTCATTTTAACTTATTACTGTACTACTATGAGTACTAAGATTATTACAGAATTTCATTAATTGTAATAGAATTATTAGTACATATTACTATCATTGTTATCGTTATTATATATTTTTGTTACTAATGGCTTCGAATCTCATCGGATCAACCGTGGTAGGGACAAGAAAAAGATGGCGCGTAACCGAAAAATGTGACAAATGTGTGTACATTTTTTTCCAACGCCGATAAAGAAGTTTGACTTCAAAAAGCAACATGGCGCGTAACCTGCTACAAAATTTCTCCCATACGTCGATAAAGAAGTTTCACTTCAAAAGATGGTGCGTAACGGAAAAATGTGACGCGTAACGAAAAAATGTTACACTCAATTTTTTTCCAACCCCGATAAAGAAGTTTCACTTCAAAAAGTCGGTTTACGGACGCTAGTTTAACGTGACAACGTCAATAACAAAACATTGATAAAATTATTGAATACCTTTTTATGGCAATAGTGATTTCAAACTTAAGTCTTCGAGTGAAAGAGAGATAGATAGGCGTAAGCGTACAATGAGCGTAACGGGACAATGAGTCATGCTTTTTCGTGCGTGCGCCGAGCGTTCATCGATAATAATTTCATATGTTCATAATTTTTTTTAAAGTAAATTAATAAGTAATTAACTTAAACTTAAAGGTTTAAACGGTGACAAGGAAGGGAATCGTGTATAATATATAATAATAAAATCATAACCCTCGTAATATGCTTTGCTGTCAAATATATTATAAATAGGAGATTGATTTTTGATAATGGATCATTAATTTGCAATTAAAGTCCTAAACTGATTTTGATATAGTTTTTGTGTTCAAGTAGATTCGAGATTCGTTTCGATTTACAGTTAGATTTTTATTAAAGACCCGTGGTAGATATATAGGGTCGGTTAGTTTTTGATGTCATAATTATTGTCTGAAATATGTAATGGCTTGTTTAAATTGAGTTGAAAGTTAGGGTTATTTCATGGTGAACTTTATATCAAACTCATGTCTAAACGTTGATTGAAATATCTTTAAGCGCTGATTATGTTTTTTTGGACAGGAGGCTCACCTGATGTTAAGTGATACAGTCGGCCATAGACACTCACATTGCCAGAGGGCTCTCAATTGCGTTGCAGGCCCTTAAAATTATTCATCTATCTCGAACATTTCATGAATTCGCTAAACGTACGTACGTTTGTATAGTTTTTTTAGAATTCTGTATGAAATCATGACTTTTCAGTACCAGAGATACGTCAGTGGAAGTAAATAACGAAGAAGGCAGTCCATCTGATCTCGTGAGCAGCGGAGTCGTTAGTCGAGGGAATAATAATTCAACTGAAGGTATGGATAATGGAGTAACTACACATTTAAAGCGCTTTTCAGTTATATAATGAGATTTTAAGTTGAAAGTAAGTTTGTTAATTTTAAAAAATATATATTATATTTAATAATGCAAAATAACGGCAGTGTTGGCTTAATGGCTTCAGCGTGCGACTCTCATCCGTGAGGTCGTAGGTTCGATCTTCGGCTGTGCACCAATGGACTTTCTGCCTATATGCGAACTTGCTCGAACAGTGAAGGAAAATATAGTGAGGACTTGGCCTTAGACCGGCCTTGGACCGGCTTGGCTTAGACCTAAAAAGTCGCGGGGTGTCAGGCACAGAAGGCTGATCATCTACTTGCCTATTAGATTGACAAATGATCATGAAACTTATACTAAAATCTGGGGCCCAGACCTAAAAAGTACAACCTTTTACTGCGCCAGTGATTTATTTATTCAATAATGTTATTAAACTAAAGACATATGTAGGAGACGAAGTATGCTAATTCCCTTGTTTTGGTAGATTTTTCTTTCGCTCTTTAGAGGCTTTAGCGTGTTAAATCTTAATTTCTTTTCAGCAAGTGAAGATGGACCCGATAATGAAGACGAAGATGAACAAGCTCCTCCACCAGATAATCAGACGCTGTTACGGCTGCTAGAACATCATGAGAAGGTAATATGGGAGATCTGAAATATACTGAATATGCTATGAAGGCAATTTCAGCAATAAAATAATAGGAATTATATTAATATTAAATAGCTACTCTAGTAAAATATAGGCTTTAGTGCCCTTTGATACAGTCCAACACCAACTTTATCGCTATGTAGATATCGATATATGTAAATATATATATATATATATATATATATCTTTAGAAATCGCCTAGACCTGTCACCTGTTCTGAGATCACAGTCTTGTCAGATTAAAGAAAAAACTACTTTTTAAGTTGTCTAAACTACCGTCAAGTTATGTTTACGCTGTGATGAAAGGAGACAGAGTACTTTAATTAAAACGGTGTAATTATACTGCTTAGGTTTTACTTAATGTTATTTTAATGAATGGGATCTAATTAATATAATAAATATTTCGGTAATAAGCAATCTCTCCCATATTTTGTAAATCTGTAGATTACACACATGTTCCGATGCGCCCGTATCCAAGGTTTGGATACGACTGAAGGTCTCCTCCTCTTTGGACGAGAGCACTGCTACGTCATCGATGGCTTCACCCTTCTCAAGAATAGAGAGATTCGAGACCTGGACAGCTGCCCTGATGACTACGACCCCATACTGCCGAGCCAAGCCATACAGAGGAGCAATCAGCGGCAATGCTCCAAGTTCCTATATGAAGATATACGGTATTTAATATTGTGTAAAATTTAATAATAATAAGATAAGGCCGCCAGTTGCTCTCCTTTTTATTTAATTATGTCAATTGTACTATATTTATGTATATACAACGAAGTGTTAATAAATAAATTATTCATTGCAAGAATATGGTACAAAAATGTGTAAGTTGGTACAATCGAAAATTCGCATATTCTGACCACACACGATGGCGCGCAAATTTGTCTTTAAAGGAATTTTACATTATACATTATTATTCAAAGTCAATTCTTATATTATTTGTATCGTATCAGACTTTATTAAATTTATATCAACTGCAGTGTCTCACGCAAATAATCATTAATTAAAGTAATAGTCGCTTTTTAAAGACTCTAGTTGGAAGATCCTTAAATTCTTTTTGTAATTTATTGTAAACCTTAATTGCCATACAAAAGGTGTTTTTCCTAAACAGTTTCAGGTTGATATTTCAATTTCTCCCCATGTCTACTTCTTACTTCGACTTTATTAGCATAATTCATGATTTTACCCGCGCGTCTCCCTCCGCCCGCTGCCGGTAAGTTCGCGTGAGATGAGACGGACAGTGTTTCGCGCAAAAAAAAAAAAAAAAATGAAGTAAACGCCAAATGCTTTTTGTTTAAATAACTCGTTAAATATATATTATTTGATAAAATCTCTAGTAACAGCTCTCGGCTAAACTAATCTGCCGTAATACAATTATATTTTGGCTTCATAATACTCGTCACGATTGAATAAAAACGTAATTAGGCAAAAGTGAGGTGTGTAAAAATGTTTTGGTAAATGAATGATTATTTACAAGTTATTCTACTCAATAACGCTTTTAAAGCAATGTTTTATATATACTACACTCTATAACAGTTTATTTTTCATTTTTTTAAATATAACATTGCAACAATTCTCGCGTAACCTTAATTAAACTTTGTAATTAAAGTAGCTGAAATCATTGTACAGTTCTGAAATGCATTTGTTCCTTCCAGAGAGGTGCACAAACGAAGATACCTCCTGCAGCCCATTGCTTTAGAAGTATTTTCTAGTGATGGTCGCAATTATCTGTTGGCTTTTCCCCGAAAAGTAAGGAATAAGGTATGTGATATACAAAGCATTTCACGACTCCTAAATACAGAAGAAAACTTTTTCATGTCAATTTTTTCGGCTCATTACGACTTAAATTTTGGAAAAAGCTTTAAAGTCAAACTTTGTGTTGACCCGAGTTATTGATATCAATTTTTTAACCGTAAGAACAAATAAAAAAAGTTAGTTCCTTTAGAAATAGTAACTTTTTTAATAAAACAAATGTGTAATGTCGTCTTAAAGTTTAATATTATTATTGAACTATGCCGTATTTACATGAATCATCCAGCTTTTATGACGTCATCGATAAAGGTGGACTTTTATGAGAGCAGATCTTATTACTCATTTAACAGGTGTACAGCCGCTTTACAGCTGTAGCGACAGGTATGGCGGATAGCGCAGCAGGTTCCGTGGCAGGTCAAAAGAGGGGCGTGGCAGTAGAGCAACCAGGTGGTCTTCTAGCTTCCCTTATTGGAGACACTTCTGTGACGCAGCGATGGCTGGTAAGTCACTTCATAATCGAAATACAGTTAAATATGATTCAGTAGTTACCTAATGTTTTTTTTTTAAATAACTGAATAATATATCTTATAAATACAAATTAGACAGGAAAACAGTCAAACATATATTTATATAATCAAAAAAATATATATATATGTATTTCCTTTCGTTCAAACCTCGGCATGTAGTTAAATAAAACTATTAAATCGCGTTATACAATTGAAAAAAATCTTTAATCATTAAAACATTCTCTTACCAGAAATAAGGATATTTTTTTTTATTTTTTTAGCGCGGCGAAATAACTAACTTCCAGTACTTGATGCATTTAAATACTTTGGCTGGACGGTCATACAATGACCTAATGCAGTACCCCGTGTTCCCCTGGATTCTGGCGGATTATGACTCCTTGGAACTGGACCTCAATGACCCGGCCACCTTCAGGGATTTGAGCAAACCAATGGGCGCTCAGAGTTCTGACAGATTGGATCAATTCAGGAAACGATATAAGGTGTCTTGATATTTTGTTTACGCTTAAACTGTTAAATCCAATATGTTGACACGGCGAATTGACATCATCCGCACTCTTCGGTCTAATAAACTTTCATGTACGTAATACATTTGATTTGCCTGTTACGTGTACTTACACGTACGTACGTACGTACATCGGGTTTCTTGCCCCCATACATATATAGCACTCACTTTGTAATTGCTTTGTATTTTTGTATATACTATTAATTGTTGTTTACATTTTCGAACCTATCATTGTTTTCTCTTTAGTAGCGAATTATGTGAGGGCCAGCGGTGTATCCCAAAAAAAAACAAAATGTGTTGAAATTAATTTAATTAATCACTTACAATAATGGAGACTTAACTAAATATAACTATTTAATCGGCCCGATATTATGTGCACGACAAATAATCTATATTATAAACTTAACTAGTTGAGAATTGACCGGTCCGATATGAGGTATCCGATCAAAAGCTTCTGAACTCTATTGTCCGTTTCCTTTTATGACGGTGTTGCGTAAGAGGGGTACTGGTATTGGGTATGTGGGGCAAAGGGAGTGTGAAGGATATGTAACAAGAGTTACTCATAAAAAAAATCTGTTAAACAATTTGGACAAGACACTTCTATAATGATATCTTATTTTTTCACATATATTTCATCATTTATCCTTTTTAGCAAATTAGGTTAGACTTCAATTAATGTCTGATGATGAGTGAAGACAGATGTATACAATAAATACAATGTATACAATGCGTGCGTACAAAGTACACATGTCAGAAGTGAAACTTCTTTGGCAAACTTATTTTTAAGTCTTGTTCATATTTATACAAATCTTCAAATTTCAGACACACATGACAGACATAATTGAATTGTTATATGGTTTCAGGAATGGGATGACCCTCACGGAGAGACCCCGCCCTACCACTACGGCACTCACTACTCGTCCGCCATGATCGTGTGTTCGTACCTTGTACGGATGGAGCCCTTCACGCAGCATTTCCTGAGACTGCAAGGAGGGCATTTTGACCTGGCAGACAGGTGACGGTTCTATTACCTTATAGATAGGCTAAAACAAAACTCAATAATAAATGTGTATAGAGCAAGAAAACGGCAGTTTTAAGACTAATTTTGGACACACCATGATCCAAGTATTAATTTTATTATATATAAGTTACCTATAAGTTATTAATTCTTTGATATGGTAAGGTCTCGCAAGGTCGTTTTGATAGACTTGAGTCAAAAACCGAATTGCTCATGTAACGTACACAAATATAACGTATACGTATTGTCGAAAAACATGATTACGGTTGCGACAAAATCATTTTTATTTAGTTAGAATTGGAACATCGAATGAAAAATTTTCTATCTATATTTATTAAAAGGTTTGCTAACGGGCAATATAGTAATAGCATACATCTAGAAACATAACAATAAGAACTAATTGTAAACAATTTCACACGCACAGCATGCTTTAGACTTCATAACCATTGCTAATTAACAGAATTATTACAAAATATAAATATGTAATAAAAGCGAGAAATATAAATGTTAACTTATCTTAATATTTTGGAAAGCTCGGCCAAACTGTAAGAGAGGGAAGGAGTCAATTTCAGGAGAAAATTTGTTAACTAACACATCCTAGGAATGGTAGTGTTACTTAGGATGGTTTACGAAATGGAAGGGTTTAATAGGGAAACTAGGAAGAAAGCGTTCCAATTAATCTATTTGTTTCAGAATGTTTCATTCTATAAAAGAAGCATGGAATTCTGCATCGAGACACAATATGGCTGACGTGAAAGAATTGATTCCGGAGTTTTTCTATTTACCTGAATTCTTGGATAACTCAAATAACTTTGACTTAGGTTAGTAATTTTACAGAAATATTTTTTCAATAAAATAAAATCATGGAATCGTGAATACCTTTTAAAACAACTTTTTAATTCTCATATGTCATATAATATTTAAGTTTGAGTGAGATTGTCATAAGCCTTCCTAATGTTCACTATTTACATATCTAAATGGCGTGTAAATTAACAAAAAAAAGGGTGCGTGTACTTATGTACGCGCGTAAGAAGTTATACTTCTTTGGCATTATTAAAAATAGTTTTTGATTGCATGCAAATAATTAATTACAATTAAATAATCAAAGACTGGAAAAGGAGTCATTATAGTCAATAAAGTTCAGTTTACATTTGAAAAATTTAATAAATAAATATTTATTATTATTCTCTTACATTAAGTGTAACATAATGGTAGAGGAGCCCACGATGCTAAATGGGGATTTACTCGAGCGTAGTAGAGACCTATTGGGATGCAAAGCTTAGATAATAAGAAGAAAAAAATGTTATATGATATATACCTTTTCATCGGTGGGGGAAGCGGCTATAGATTGTTAAATATGTAAAAAAAAACTGTTGCATGGACATCCTCGAGCGCGTCAGATATTGATAGCATCAATGCCCTACGTATTTTTAATAATGTACTTATGTTAATCTGATCGTTTGCATGATGCGGGAGGTTGTATTTAAGGGTTGAAAATGAAAAAAAAATAAAAATTATCGAGCGCGTCAGATTTTCTAAGGGAGTGTTAAGTGCACCAAAAAAAGCTCTCATTTACTAATCTGACGATTTCGATGGGACGCAAACCCACGGCCATTTTCATAATTTGCAAAAAAAAATCGCAATTTTGCAAGCGCGTCAGATTAAGTTATATGTAAGTTCATCTTTATGTTCTAAACGTACTGTCTCATAATCTGACGATTATCTAGAGGGATTCGCCTGATCTGACAAAAAAAAATTTAATTTTAATTCCTGGGCGCTTAAAATTGATATTTTGAGCTCGCTAAGTTCAAAGAAATAACATGTGTATGCATTTGAGCTCTCCCAGCTCGAAAGTCTGATAGAAGTTTCATAGAACACTATTTTTGGAATTTTCAAACCGCAATAACTTTTGAATGGATCAAGCAATTTTCACGCGGTTGGCGGCATTTGACGCAGTTTTATCATCATCATAAGTAAGCAATTTTAATTGATCGAACCACAAATTTCGGAGTAATCCCGAAAAAACACTTTTTCGGGTTTCTTTCGTTCACGATATCTCTCGAACTAGTCAACCGCTTTTGACCAGCTTGGTGGCGATCGACGTGGTTTTTTAAGCTCAAAGGCGGATTAGTTTTTGAAGTTGATCGATAAAGAAACCACTTTTAAAAAAAAAAATCTTATTTTTTTAAGATTTTTCAAAATTTCTCAAAATCTATCGGTCCGAATCGGTTCAAATTCACAGGAAATGTAATTTTGAGGGAAATATTTAGAACGCCGTTTAGTAGATTCCGATCGGTTTAAGGAAATGTAGGCATCACGCAGCTGCACGCATTTAACTTTATCGATGAATTTTTGATATTCGGCTTGCGGAAATCGTCAGATTATATATTTTTCATTATTCTTGAATTATTTCCTTCAAAATAAAAAAAAATTAGCTACGCTCGAGAATGTCGAGATGACGTTTTTTTTTACAACTTTGGTGCCCTCCCCTTTTTTTCCGTCACTCTCAAATTGTCAGATTAGTGGAATATACACTTTTTAGGATGTAATTAACTCACCCTACCTTAATCTGACGCGCTCGGGAATTTCTGATGGTCCATTTTTTTTACTAATCTGATCCTGTCTCCTTCACGGGCGGCCTTATATATGGGCCTCATATTTTGTGGAGGTACTTAACCGGGTACAAGGTATCCCCCTATATATTAATCTGCCGCGCTTTAGTAAATCCCGAAATCCCCTCTTGGGCTCCCCTACCATAAATTCCATTATTATTCGAATGTTGTTTTTAAACAATGTCCAATGCCGTAGCATCTTCCTTGGGCAACTTCATTCTGTTAATTTTGTGTCACAGTGCGCGCGCAGCGTAAAATTTCACTCTCATCAATTTTTCATAACGCGCCGTAAGAAGTGTAACTTCAAAAATTTCAATATTGGCGTTTCCACAATTCAGGATTCAAGCAGTCGGGCGTAGCTCTAGGCGACGTAGTACTACCTCCTTGGGCAAAGGGCGACCCGCGAGAATTCATCAGAGTCCACCGAGCGGCACTAGAGTCTGACTTTGTGTCTCACCGCCTGCATCATTGGATCGACCTGGTCTTCGGCTACAAGCAGCAGGGTCAGCCGGCTGTGGATGCCTGCAATGTGTTCCATCATCTCTTCTACGAGGGCAACGTCGATATTTACAAGTGAGTTACTTTATACGTTAAAGTTAAGCGGAACGTACGCATTCGTGTACGTACTGCATATTTACTTCCTCGTCGTCTTCAATTTTTGTATTAATTATATAAAACAATACATACATTGTCTCCTTCCATATAAAGGTGTATAAATTATAAATTTTTAGTTCAATAAAAAAGGGTTTGATGGTAGAGGGGTGACAATTCAGGGTTGAATGTATTTTTTTATGCTGTATTATAAAAAAATAATAATAAAAACTTTTGTCTAAAAAATAAAAATTTAGGGGTGGTGCCACCCTTAACATTTATGGGGATGAAAAATAGATCTCCGATTCTCGGACTTACTGAATATGTATAAAAAAAATTCATAAGAATCGGCCGAGTCATTTCGGAGGAGTATGGGAACGAACGAACACGTCAATTTTATATATTAGATTTACATATAATTTTCTTAGGTTAGTGTTACAAATATTTGTTGACAACACTTTTATTTCTTTTTTTTAACTTCTCATATTACCAAGCGTTTTTTTAAATAAAACGATACGTTTTATAGTATCGATGATCCGCTCAAGAAAACGGCAACGATAGGCTTCATCAACAACTTTGGCCAAATACCAAAGCAGCTATTCAAGAAGGCCCACCCCAGTAAGAAGATGTCCCAGCGGACCTCTACAATATTGGACCCTAACAACATCATTCCCTCACAAGGCGTCATCACGCCTCCTGACAAATTGTTTTTCCACAATTTGGAGAATTTGAGGCCTTCATTGCAGCCAGTTAAAGGTGAGACTAATTCTTTTGAATTAAATAATAATTTCTTTTATATGCGGGTTAATCATAACTTATTTATCTGTATGAATATAAATGTAGTATTTTATTATGTAATTTAGATTTTATTTTATTTTAGTCATAGTTACGTGTTATTTTGAGTTTTTTTGTTAATTATTTATGCACTTTTTGTACTTTACCCTCTGCCTGGAAAACGGGCCACCCGTTGCCTTATAAGTTATGTAAAATCTTTTATTTTTTTTATATGTATGTTTTTGTATAAGGTAATAAAGTGTAAATAAATAAATGTATGTCGGATGATTATGTAAACTTTCGAACGACTGCACCGAATTGGATGATTATTTTGTGTTCGTTATTGTTATGTGACAATTTGTATGTACATGTGTTTTTCTACTCTCTTAAACTAAAATCCCTATCAGGTATCCATTTTAGGAAATAGTTTAATTTTCATCACCATCGGTTCAGTAGTTTTTGATATGCTTTTCTGGAAATGACCGAGGTAAATTATGTCTGGAATTTTCTAAATTTCTATTTTGATAACTGTCTCCTTTCAGAGGTAAAAGGCCCAGTAGGTCAGATCCTATACACGGAAAAGGCCATCTTGGCCGTTGAGCAGAACAAAGTACTGATGCCGCCCACTTACAACAAGTACGTGGCTTGGGGTTTTGCGGATCATTCGCTTCGAGTGGGCCACTACGACAGTGATAGGGCCGTGTTCGTCTGCGAAAGCGTGGCGCAGGCTGCAGGAGAGATCGTCACGTGTGTGTGTCTGTCCGATAAAACCCTCGTGACGGCTGGAACGAGCACGGTGAGAAACTTTTTTGTCAAAACGATTCTGAAACTTTTAACATTTTTTAGTTTCAGAAATTTATCGAAAACAACCTTATTGATCAAACTTTTAGCAATTTCAAATTTCCAATTCTACTATTCCTCAAAGCATGTGGCTTTATAGGACATAATGCAACACATGCAAATAAAGTCTATTATTTTTGAAGTGAAAACTTTATCAGCGGCGTTGTACACTTTTTTTGGAATGGGTAAAAAATGTTAAACTCGCGTCAGGACACGTGACCTGATCGAAAATTCGTAAGACGGATGAAGAGTAGAAAGCTGGCGCGGCTTATTTAATGTAATATAAATTGTCATGTTTGTGTACGATAGCGCAATAAATAAATATTGTATTCTACCACATAAATGATGGTACTTTTATACTGATAATTAAAGCAATTCGTACAAAATTATTCCCTAACCATTCCAAAATATCAAAAATGCACAACGTTTATTTAAGTTTTCACTTCTGCCGGTCTCCCGGAGTGCAACCCGTCGTTTTTTTTATAATAAAAATATCCTGTATTATGCACTACATAATCAGGAATACATTAAGTGTCATGTTTAACATTAGTACACGATATCCTCCAAATTCTTCCACTTGTCTCTCATCCTCGCTACCATTTTCCAATCCTTCCCCGCTATCCCTTGTATTCCATTTTCCCAGGTATCTGGTGGGCGTCCTCTATTTCTTCGTCCCCACTGGGCCATTCTTAGTAAGTTTCTTTTGAACCATCTGTCATCATAAAGACAAAAATAATTTATTCATCTAGGTAACACAATGTACACAAATGTAACAAATGCTCCTAATTTTACATTTACTGCCAGTTCTCAAATCAAGAGCGTAGAACGGAAGAGAAGAACTGGCAATAAACTCTCCGCCACTCTTTTTAATCGCCAACTTTGTTGTTTTAACTTTTTGAAGTTATTCATCTTTAGGCGCGTTATAAAAATTGATGAGTGTGAAATTTTACGATGTGCGCGCACCGTGACACAAAATTAACAGAATGAAGTTGCCCACGGAAGGCTACGGCATTGGACTTATAATAATAGAATAATAATAAATATTTATTTATTTAATTTTTCAAATGTAAACTGAACTTTATTATCTATAATGACTCCTTTTCCAGTCTTTGATTATTTAATTGTAATTAATTATTTGCATGCAATCAAAAACTATTTTTAATAATGCCAAAGAAGTATAACTTCTTACGCGCGTACATAAGCACCCTTTTTTTTATTGGGTAATCTATGTGTCGCATTAGTTTTTTTCTTTTTGTCTTCTATACTATTTGTGGTGTTGTGTGTTACTATAAATATCCTGCCCTTTTACATAGGTGGTAACGATATGGCAATACTGGGCAAGGAGACGCCGCCTAACAGTTAAGACGTGTTTATACGGACACGAGGAAGCTGTAACCTGTCTCGCTGCCAGTTCCGCATACAATCTGGTCGTGAGCGGCAGTAGGGACGGCCTGGTCATTGTATGGGATGCGGAAGGAGGCACCTTTGTGAGGCAATTGTTGCCGCCGCACTTTGCCAATATGACGCAGCCTTTACCACCCGTGTCTGCGCTTGCTATTGATGACCTGACTGTGAGTGATTTTGACAGATTATTTTTTATATTTTGAGTGATTTATTTTTGATTATTTGCATAGATTTTCTAGCAAATGTATGGTTTTGTGATTTGGTTTCAACGAAGAATTATGGTACAAAAGTTATTATCCCGTAAAATATTTTTGCGCTCTGATATGGTTTGAAAGTATAGTTTGGTTCGTTATATTAAAAAACGTTCTTGTATTTTATTAGGACTGCATTCAAACTGCAGCTTTATAAAGCTAATATTTTGATACTTATTTTTCTTTGATTTTTTAAATGTATCATAAGACCAGTATTGGCCTAGTGGCTTCAGCGTGCTGGAATAGACTTTCTTTTTATGTGCATTTAACGCTCGAACGGTGAAAGAAAACATCGTGAGGAAACCGGCTTGCTTGAGACCCAAAAAAAGTCGTCGGCGTGTGTCAGGCACAGGAGGCTGATCACCTACCGTTCAAGTGGCAAATGATCATGAAACGGATACAAAAATCTGAGGCACAAACCTAAAAAGGTCGTAGCGCCACAATGTAATAAATTTATTTCTAAAACGTAAACCTCATATCAGGGCGACATAGCAACATGTGCAGGCAGTTGGGTCCAAGCGTGGTCCATCAATGGCGAGCCCTTGGGTGGGGCAGCTGCAGGTGGAGGGGGTTCAGGCGGAGCTGACCGTGCCCCTCAGTTGCTATGTGTAGCCTTTAGCCAAGCTCGCGAGTGGGACCCCCTCAATGTCATACTGACGGGCTCTTCAGATGGTGTTGTCAGGGTAAGTGTCATTGTAAAAAGTAGAATTCTGACAGCTATCATTTTTTGACATGTCAGAGATGGCAAACCTTTTTGGCCGTGCACATTCAATTTCAATACTAGGCTCAACATCTAAGTCTATACATACATTTTATTTATTAGTTAATGTATATATTTTATTTTTGGTAATTACTTTCCTTTTCATCACAAACAGTAAAAAACGCACAAGTAAATATAACATTTTTTTAAAAAGGTTTACTAAATCTGGAATTAGTAGGCTGTGATGCCATAAAATAAAGTAAATAAAGTTAAATCGATTTTTGTATTAGGTCACTTGAGTAAGTAAATATTTAGATTTACCTTTTTGCCCTCAAATAAGTCAAATTTGTCCCTTTTTCGGTGGGGTACTTTTTTAGTAGCAACACTTATGAAATGTCAGATTTCAAATTATTAAATTAAATTAAATTATTACATTTCAAATTCTACGAAAAAAAAACAGAGTATATAGAGAGCAGATAAAAAATTGGCGAACCCAGAGGGCCCATCTTCAGGGCGTGTGGAGGGCTGAGGGGTTTTCAATGGGTAGGGTAAGCACAATTTGACACCATGGATACTCTGGTACACACACATAAAAAACATTTGTGTCTGAATTCAATTATAAAGTTCATCAAATAATTTGCTCATTTCCAGATGTGGTCAATCGAATATGTACCCAAAGGGGACGATGAAAGTACACCGGAAGCCGGAAGTGTGGAAGCTTCGGGTTCCATAGACAATACCACTGAACGACCCATCAAGATCGAAAAATTAAGAACTGAAAGTGAAAGATCAGAGAGCGAGATGAAGAGTGAAGAAATTGAGACGAGTGAACGAGACGCGGCTATCAAACGGGTCGAGGCGTTGGTTAAGCAGATGAGTTTGTCACAGGAACAGGAAGGTATGGTTTTTTAATTATTAACTCAAACTAACTTTTTTCATATAGGTAAATAAGTACACTTATGTCAACAGAAAAAATGTTAAATTGATTCTAAATTTATATTTACTACCAGTTCGCAAGTCAAGGGCGTAGAGCGGGCAAGAATACCTGACCAGAAACTCTCCGTCACTCTTTTTAATCGCTAATTAGGGTTTATAGTACACGTAGTCAAGTACCAGCACGTACATTGTAAAAATACGAAATTCGGGGTAAAATGATTATTTATGAATATATTTGTGAGTTTTTTAAAGATATAATACCATTAAGTACGCCTTTTGCTTATTATTTAAGTAACAGGGGCTTATTTTGGGCCTAATTAAGGTTTAAATATGAGATGAAGGATCGTGACGCATCTTCTGAACTACAGATTCTATTGACCAATCACAATCAAGCGAATGGCAAGGCAGTTTTTGCCGCGCACCACTAGGTAGAACCAGCTGCCCACTGAAGTATTTCCGAACCAACTAAACTTAAGGTCCTTCAAGAAAAGAGCGTTATTCTTAAAAGGCCGGCAACGCACTCGCGAGCCCTCTTTCAATGTGTCCATGGGCGGCGGAGATGAACATCACATACCTCCTGCCCATTTGCCCCCTGTTCTATAAATGAAAAAGCGCCTCGTTTCGTTTTAAGTGACTAAACTAAATTTTTTATAGGTAACCTTGTGAAATCTGGTTCAGAGAGTTCTCTATCAGACATCGGTGAAACGACCAGCGCCAAGGAATCGTCTCGTCGCCATGACGACAAAGACACGTGTAGCGATAACGATAAGAACGACTCCTGTGACGACGCCAAGTACGAAATCGATTCGGACGATAAGGATTACGATAACGAGAAGGGATTGGATCACACAAATAGGAGTAAGCTGCAGAAACAGGAACACGTCGTTTTAAGACATAAGGCAAAGGGGAACCCAATCTTTAGAAAAAGTGAGTTATTTTATCATTTATTAAGGTCTGTGAAAGGTGTTTTAACACAAAAAAAAAATTAAATCAGGAGGACGCACATAAATACTTAATTAAAAACAAAGTCGAATTGTCAATCTCCAATGATCGGCTTGATTCTCTCTCTCTCTCTCTACGCAAAGACATTGCGTCTCTTTGCGTTTTCTATAAAATGCACTACGCTGAGTGTCTGAAGTAGTACAAGCCGTATCTATCGTCCTCAGTCCGTTTCACAGGGCATTTTCTTTTGCGAACTAGTGAACTATGGAATCCACTCTAGTTGGGGGTCTTCCCTGAGAGATACGACCTCCAACTATTCAAAGTTCGAGTGTACTCCTCCCTTAAAGGCCAGGTCCATTTGTTGTGATGACGGCCCTTTTTAGGCGTCCCGTAGGCTCGTTTGCCCCCTATTATATAAAAAAAACGACAGGTTGCACTCCGGGAGACCGGCAGAAGTGAAAACTTGAATATTAACGTTGTGCATATTTGATATTTTGGAATGGTTAGGGAATAATTTTGCACGAATTGCTTTAATTATCAATATAAAAGTACTCATTTATGTGGTAGAATACAATATTTATTTATTGCGTTATCGTACACAAACATGACAATTTATATTACATTAAATACGCCGCGCCAGCTATCTACTTTCCATCCATCTTACGAAACTTACACAAAATAATTAAAATTAGTATAAAATAATTCAATTAGGAAAATTCCCTATTTTTTAAGTTGCCATTTTTTATTCGCGTCAGTCTGACCAAATAGTTAATAATAAAGCCTTAGACGTTTCGCAAAATTAAACCTTGATGTATTGACTTAAGGTCCAATTCAACATGCATCAATGTATCTGAGAAAAGAGACAAATGAATTAAAACCGTAACTATATGGCACGAAGGTTCATAAACCTTTAAAAAAACATCCGTCTTACGAATTTGTCCTGACGCGAGTTTTACATTTATTGTCCATTCCAAAAAGTGTACAACGCCGCTAAAGAAGTTTTCACTTCAAAATGCTTATAAGAGACAGACCGCCCTTTGAATTATCAGCATTAGCCTATCAAAGCATACCTAATCCAGCTATTTCTCAATTATAGAATTAGCTTGTAAAATTCACTTCTCTAAGCTATAGTTTTATCTTCTTTGGCTAGGTGGAGGCAGCATAGGCGGGTCAACCGAGTCCGCTGCGGAGGGAGAGCTTCGCAACAGCAAATCCGACACCAGCCTCACGGACTCCTTTGTCGTGCTCGAGCATAGGGACGTCACACACGACACTACACCGGCACCAGGTTGGCATAACATTGTTTACATTTAGATGTATGTAATATACGTTTGAGTTCGTAAGTTCGTTGTTGGCACGAATGATTATGGAACTCTATTTCTCTCTTCCTGGAAAATAGGTATTTTGTCAAAATTGCGTTGCTTCGGAGGTGATCCATTGGCATTTGCCATACATTTGTATTTGCTATCGTGCAACTTCTCCAGTTGCACTTTTCATTTCTGAAGATCGAAGGCCGCACAACATCCTCCACTCTCCCTTGTCTTCGCCTCTGCGCCTGGGTGATGGTAAAACCCGTAATGGCCTATGAATTCCTGGTTCAGTTGCGAAAATTTTAAACACATTCATTATGATTGATTGATTAGCAGCAGCAGCTCCCGCCGTATCCGCCGAGATGCGCTGGCGCAGACGTCTGGTGGTGCGAGGCAAGCTGACCATGCACACGGCTTTCGAGCGCCAAGACAACACTTCCCCTGCTGCGGTCACTGCTCTCGCTGCGGCTCGGACTGGCCGAGGAGTGGCCGTTGGAGACGCACGCGGACGGGTGCGTATACGTTCTATATATAACGTCTTTTTCTTGTTATTTTATCTCACCCATCAATCTAAAGTACATTGTCTTCACATATAATTATTTAACAAATGTAACAAAATATTGTAAACCTATTTTAAAAGAGTAAGTGTGGAGTTTCTTGCCCATTCTTCTCCACACGAAACTACCTTTAGGAAGGGGCAACTAGAATCTTCTTAGTATCTTTTTTTTCTTGACGTTCAAAAGTGCCATTTTAGATGGTCTAATTGAAATAAATGATTTGACTTTGACTTTGAATCATTTTATCATTTATTTATAGATATTCCGTTGGTGCGCTCCGGACATGTCCAGCGCGTCCGGGGCGAAGGGCGGGCCCGCGGACCACTGGATCCGCGACGACACGGCCCCGCAGTGCGCGCAGTGCTCCGTGCGTTTCACGGCGCTGGAGCGGAGGCACCACTGCCGGGCGTGCGGGGCCGTCTTCTGCGGACGCTGTTCCAAGTACGAGGCCCCCGTGCGTCGTCTGAGGGCGCTTCGCCCCGTCCGCGTCTGCCAGCGCTGCCATCACCAATTGCAGAACGACAAGGATTAGGTATAGCTTAATATACTTAAAGATATTATACATAAACGCGATTTTTTTATTTGTATCCGTTAGACGATTAAGGGGCTAAGTGTATTTCTTCTAGTTTTGCTTGGCGAAGTTATTATGTTTGAGGAATTAGCGCGTTAATCAATTTAAAAACCGCGTTCGTGTACGCAAAATGTATTAGTAAAATTTTGATAATTTATTTATATATGTGCTGTCATAAATATGCGCTTTACCCTTAGAAATAAAAAATTAAATTACCATAGGTATTATAAATGTTGGGTAAACACTTTAATTGTACACTTCGAGAACTCGAGAAACCCTGACTAAAACCACAACACAAACCTAATCAATCGTATATTGAAATGTTGTGGAAAATACAGATACCGGCAAACATCTTCAAGACGTAATTTTTAGGTGTCACTGGGGGGGTAGCGGGCGGTGGTGCGCGGCGGCGGGAGAATAACGTGTCGATCGCGTGATTGGTAAATCAGTTGACGTTTGTGTCCCGCGCTGCGCAAACTTTCCCCCACTCCCTTGTTTAATGCTCAAGAAGTTTGCCGTTATCTATATCAAATTTTTTTAACAATGAATTTTTTCGATAAACCCAATATTTTTTATTGTTTACCTTAATTATTATTTAACTGTGATAAATTATATTACTTTAAAATCGTTTGAGACGATTTCATTTGAAATCAAAGGCATCTAACGACATAAAGACGGAAGAAAGTATAATTAAGCAAGATATTTTAAAAAATAAAAATTACTCGACATTTTCAAAGTGATTATAAACTTCTTTACACAGTTAATTCATATTTTGCTGTCAGTTAAGTTTATCTATACACTTCACCATTTCGCTTCTTAACAGTCTAATTCTATACCAAAGTATGATATTTTTATAATAATATTATGTAGTACAAATGCTTAATATTTCGCGCTTATTAAAATCTATTTATTTGTAATATATGAATTGTAATTGTAGACGATAATTATATGGGTGGAATTTACCACAAGGAGAAATAATACTGAAGATAGCACTTTTAACGATTTCAATTGTTTTTTTTTCGTTTATGTATTTAATTGACTATGCATAAACAATTTTTTCGAATCAACAATTATTTTTACGCTTGACGTTACTTTAGTAATTTTTTTTGTCTACAGTACATACCTCTGAGTGGTATTTAAACACCCTGTATAGAATAAATATTGATCAGTGACGAATACTGCGACCATTTTCGAGTCAGTATTATTTTATATGTAATTTTCTACTAATATATTAGGATCTCTACACAATGTTGAATTTTATAATTTTAAGCTAATTTATTGATTTGCATTTGTAAGGTTTATTAAATATTTGTGATATTTGGCATCTTTTGTATGTGTGAATGTTGTGTTATGCTAGTCATTAATTTACCCAATTGTGTAAAAAAAAAGAAAAGTAGATTTCGTTTTAATACTTTAGTAAATTTGCGCATTTTTAACGACATTCCTAGTCGTATATATTTGTTACTTGAGTAGAAGCTTTATACAAATAGTTTTAAGCTTCGTTTCGTAAAATAGGACTGATGTTACACTATATACTATAAATTATAGAGTGAACGAGGACTATTGCTGTAAAGATATTTAAAAAAAGGGTTCGTGTACTTATGTACGCGCGTATGAAGTTATACTTCTTTGGTATTTTTATTAATAAACATCTTCCCTAATGTAGTGAGTGCGGCAACGACACATCTTTTAATATGAATGACGTAGACAACGGATATTTTACGTACACCTTATTTATAAATATAACGCTGTCTCTTTCAAAGATACCTAAAATACAGAATGATAGAAAGAGACGCATTTATTTTATCGTTATTAATAGAATAGTAGGGTGAGTTCTAAAATTGGAAAAAGGTATTTTTATAATCTTTAATAGTATTATTATTAGATCTTATAAGTTAACTTTTGAGTTACATAATTTTTTTTATAAGATAGGGCAAACAAGCAATACGACCATAAAGGGCAGTTATGGCAGCACATCGACCCATTTTAGTGGGTGCGTTGCCGCCCTTTGAGACTGGACTAAGGTCTTTTTAAAGAATTCACCACACACAAACACTTCGTAATTTGCATCGGTCAATTTTTACAGCAATGGTCTTCCACACTTCATGTACTTGTTTCCAGTCAATGTAAATGACTCTATGGTAATAGATGTTCAATTTGTATTTCGAATGTTAAATGATAGATAGATATGGTGTATCTAACGCGCACCCAATGTATAGAAATTAAAGTCGGACAATAGTTATGTCGTTTAGGTAGTGAGTAGCACCTAAAGTTATGCAGTTGAATAAAGTGTAAAAAGTAATAATAAATGTTGTTTTTATTTACCCATTGAAAAACTAGTATCTAGTTCACAATTGGATGGCATTCCTAACAAATATTTATTATGACGAAACACAGTTTCAATGAGTGTTAGTCTGTCTTTTTTTTAAATTAATTTATTTAAACACACTATCAAAAGTCCATATTGTTAATATTGTTGTTAGTTACAATGTTGTCCTAAATATATTATAGAGCAGTGTTGGACTAGTGGTTTATCTCATCGCTATGGCCGTAGTATCGATTCCGGCTGTCAACCAATAGACTTTATGTTTATGTCCAATTTTAACATTAACTCGAACGGTATAGGACAACATCGTAAGGAAACCGATGTGTGCCAGGCACAGGAGGCTGATCATCTACTTGCCTATTAGATTGACAAATGATCATGAAACAGATACAGAAATCTGTGGCCCGGACCTTAAAAAGTTAAAAGGCCACTGGTTTTTTTATATTAGTAGGTTACCTTAATAGTATATTAAAAAGGCCAAATGCAACCCATTGCAATTTAAGAGCAATTCAGCCTCCCGCTATTACCGCTAGTATGTTGGTTTAATGTGTTTGTCAAAATTGTAAACAAATCGCTATTACTTTCGTCATAAGCTTGCAAGTTTTGAAAAATACTATTCGTTTTTTTTATATTTACTCCATCACTGTTCTAATAGGTACTTATAAAGTGATCTGTGACATAAAAGACAAAAGACGTGAATTTGACAGATAATATAGTATTGAAACGTGAATTTCACAATCCTAGATCTATGGTTTACCATAGAGCAAAGTATTCAACGTTTTTACGCTCAAAATAGCTTTTATGGCAGTCCGAGAATAAAAGTGCAATTAACTTTAATTTAGTAATCAAGGCATCTGTTGTGACGTACTATTTGTACGTATTTAAGCTATTCTTACTAAGCAAACACTTTAAATCATTTACAATCTCTAGAAACAGATTAGATTCATACTCTTTACAAGGCACTGAAGTGAAAATTAAGAATCAAGACTTCGTGCTAAGAGAGATGTATGCAAAAACGTCGTCGAAGGATTCTTCGGTTAATGGTGAAATAAAACAAGGGTTACTAACCATAATATGTATTTCTTTATAATATTTGAACTCTCATTACCTAAAATATCTACATACATAAGAGTTGGTATGTACATAATATAATTTAGCCAAAGATAAATTCAGAAAAATATACAGTGTTATGTTCCAACAACTAATTTCGATATAACAATTGCGATTAAGTACAGTACGACTATCCACTTCTTAAAATTATATTTTACATGAAAAATGTCGAAAATAAAGTAGGACAGAGAAGTAACCTATAAATTTTGTTAATACATTTACATAAAGATTTGTTTTTCATAGACCTTTAGATATTTATGGTTCATCGTCTGGGCAAATAGTTTTTATATCATTTTCATTTATTAAAATAAAAAGACAGTAGAACCAAAATTTACGTAACTCAAATCTAATCTGTTAAATATGTTCTCTATGGCGTTTGACAGTTTTGACAGATTAAGATTAGATACTGTTTCAGATACGACACCAAATACGCGTCTGAATCAATTATTTGAAAACGTATATTTATGCCATTGTGTACACATGCACAATTTTACAAATCATTAATATCACAATTATTTGTAAAATTTTGAACTATTTCTATTTCGTGGGTTAAAACGCATCAAGCGTTCATCTACTAAGGACATTTGTACTACAAACATGACAATTTAATTACTGCACAATAAATAATGTTATAGACACCGAGTGCAATACATCAATGTGCGATAAATTTCTCGTATATTTGCTAATCTCTACATAATACGTACAAAAGCAGTGCTGGCGTGAGAATAAAAATGTCGATCCAACTGTCGGAATGTAAAAAACTCAAAAATCTTTGTGCAGTGTTTGTTGTGCTCCGTCATTAAAACCGCGACATTGCCATGTAAAGACTTACGCAAATAACAATTACTAATCGTTAACCGAATTTACAGTAAATTAACAAAAAACAAAATAACATTAAAAATCACACCGAGTTATCATTTACAGTTTGATCGTCTCATGTCAGAAATAAAAAAAATTAACAAAGATTCACACAATTCTACAAATGTACAATTATATACAAACAGAAAAAAATATATCCAAGTACGTATATAACAAGCAAACACGAATACTGCATTATTTGTTCCGGATCGAAGGACCAATACCGCCCTCGGAGCCTACCTATAAGTGCACACGCAAGCAGAGTGCTCTTCAACGATGCGTTAAGTACTAAATCCGTAATTATTTAATTCTCAAATTCGGCCGTAGCCTAAGTATTCTAGAAGGTATCACGTCGAATGTGCGTAGACGCATCACATTTCAAAAAAGTTATAAATCATGTCAAAAAGTAAGTACTGAAATAAATCGTAGCAAACAATCGATTATGTAAAAAGAGAATATAAAAGAGTATACGCTGCGACGCGGACGTAAACATTCGTAGGCTAGGAACATATTCGGCGTTTAAGTACATCTTAAGTACGTGCTTAATCTTCGCCTAGACGAACTGAAATAAGTACGATCCACGAAAATAACCACTTATTTTAATAAATCTACAGAAAATTGAATTTGTGGCAGTCAGTTTAAAATTGGACAGATTTCAACCGAGTGCAAAACTCATTATCTGAAATAGTTTTTAAATTATTATCTTAAATTGCGACCGATAGAGGAACTCGTCGCGCCGTAACTATCCCATAATATTATAAATGTGATCGTGCCATTAATTAGTTGCGCTAGTGTAAAATTAAGTTTAAAAGTTGGCGCACAGCGCCTGTCACGTGGTCAAAGTAAAGTAATTCTCATTAATATGTAATTAAATCAAGATATATTTTAAATACGTTATGTTTATCAATGAAAACAAGCGCAATAACGTTTTTCTCATTTGTCAATGAATTAGATCTGTTACACGATATGACCATAGACTATATCGTTAACGTGACATTAGACATTTTTAAATGTCAAAACGGGATGCCGTTAACATTTTATGCAACATCTTATATAATATGGATCATTCGTGATGGCAATATATTTATTTATCTATGTGTGTTATCATGTCATCCCCATATAATAGTCTCGCTCACCACAAACTTTTGTCTATGGCTTTTATAGAAGAGTTGTTCGTGGCAAATTAAGCGTCACCAATTAGAGGGGTGCGGGAGTGAGGAAAGGGTTGGTAGTGGCGTGTCCCGCGAAGGAAGCGGCCCTTCCGCCGGCTGACAAGGGCGGAGCCCGGGCGACGCGCCCCAGCCACGCCTCCGGATGGGGCAGAGCACCCACCGCTGCGGGTACCGGCTCCTCCGTGAGGGCCCGAAGCCCGAGAGACAGCTGCTGACACATTTCAGCCACGGGGTCAGATTCCGCGTCCTAGAAGGGATAATTTACATAAATCAGAAGTTATTCTTGCAATTAAAATTCGATCATTAATTATTTCATCACATTTTATTGGTTTGATTAGGAATTTAGTCAAAATGCAACACTTTTTGACGTACGGAACTCAGTTTTAGCGCTAAGCCTCGTTTCCGAATTTTAAACTTGTTTCATTGTTTGGGATAGTTTAGTAAGGTTTTTTATGGAACAGCAATCGGGCAGAAGGGTCACGTGATGTTAAGTGATACCGGGGACTCTCTCAATGCCAGCGGGCTCGTGAGTGCGTTGCTGGCCTTTTAAATATTGGTACGCTCTTTTGAAGGACCCTAAGTCGAATTGGTTCGGAAATACTTCAGTGTAGTAGTAGTAAGTATTCACTAACTTTATTAATAGATCAAATTCGTCTTACGGGGCGCTAGAATATGTGATTATTAAAATAACCGGCATTTTTCATATTTTTAAGAACAAACAGATTGTGCGACAGAAGTTCTCTGTGCCTCATAAATATTAATTTGAACCTCGGAGCTCAAACTACAAAATGCTTAGCAAACCAATAATATAAAAACTGTTATTTGAATAACGAATTTTCCGTTTATCCGAGTAACACACTTCTAACGGCTGGATCGATTTTGATGAAATTTACTATGTCAAGTGGCTTCGAGAATGATTTAGATTTACAATTAGTTTTTAACACATATGAACCGGACGTCAGTTTACGGAATACTGTATCAATTCAAATATAGTTCACAAACCTCTATAGCTTCAATATCATTAGGTGCGGGCAGCGCAGGCAAGGCGGGCATCGTGGGCAAAGCGGGAATGGGCGGGGCGGGCAAAGGCGGAGTCGCGGGCGAACCGAGCCCCAATCGTTGTCGCTCAACGTTTGACGGTAGCTCGCTGATTCGTAGCGACATCTGGCGCTTGAATGGAGAACTGAAACAAAATATTGTTCATAATTTTTTTAATAGAGTTACAACTCCATATGGATCATGACCTCAGACTATATCTTTGTTTAATTTTTTTTTTAATAGACAAGTTGGTGAACGGGGTCTTCGTTCTATGACATGCCGATTAACACGCGATTTACTCCCATCATAAGAAATATATACGAACAAAAATCCATTGGTTTTTAATCGGGTTTCGAATGCATGACTAGGTTAAGACTTTGACAGCACGTTTAAACCACTACACCAACAAAGTTATTAAGTAATTGTAGTGAATAACAACTGTACTTTTTTTTGAGGGGAAAATAATTTTGGTAATTCAAGTATTTAGACTCAAATATAATGGTAAGTTAAGAATTATAACTACATTGGTGTATTTATTGTTTACCACATCTTACATATTACTAAATCTACGATATATGTTACAAAATCTTATCTAAAATGTATGACAAATGACAATTTAGGTAAACATACAAACACACAAGACACACATATACAAGATAAAATATAAATACCAGAAATTGTTGTCAAGCAGAAAACAAATTACTAGCAAAAAAGGGAATTAGGTTCGAGATAGGTATAATATAAAGAATGATGCCCGATTGATTACCTATTTCAGACCTTTATTGCAAATTAATAAATGATTCCTTAGTAAAACACTTTAGAGTGAATTTTGTATTTACCTACAATATGACAATTCTACAAAAATCCTAATTATTACAGCAAAAAGAGTTAAAAGAAATTAAATGATTTCCAAAATAATAATAAGCGTGGCGATTAATCATCAAAGTTAAGCCCCAAGTGTATAGCATAGCATATACAACTTATAAGTATAGCATTTATTCATGTTTTTATTGTACTTGAGTGCTAATACACAAAGTACTTTATATTGTCATATTATTTAAAGCACCCGGCTGTTTCTAGTAACCATACACAAAACTACTCAAAAAAGTTTTTTTTAGAGTGTTAATTTATTTCAAAAAAGGACACATTATTTCCTTCCTTATACTTTAATTAAACAGCTTCATCTCAATTATTTTCTGAAAACTACAACCCCGCGGTTGTAGCCGCATAATTGTATTATACATTCTCGAATGGACTACCCAACACAAAACAAATAACCACACAAATTGTAGCTTTATAATAAAAAATAAAGTCAGCCTTTATACCATTGCATTCCACAACTAACCATACATACTTGTTATTGAGATGAGCAAAGCCGCGGAACGAGCCCTGTCTCTCCAGCAGATGTGGGGCAGCGTGGGGGCGCTCCACAGCGAAGGGGTTGTGGGGCGCGGGGCGTTGGCCCTGGGGCACGACGGGCGCAATTGGCACTGGGGCAGGGCTCGGTGCCTTTGGATTAGGGGGCGTCGCCAGGGGAGCCGGAGTCACCGGCGGACCAGCGTCTGCCTCTGACACGCGACGACCGATCACTAAAAAATATTTTAATATATAATGTAACTAAAATACATTCGTTTATTCTGTCATATATGAAAATAATGCGCAAAATGCGAAGCAATTAATTACACAGGAAGAATTTCAAGCGAAGTAGCAATCAAAATCATTTATACATATAGGTAACACACAACATTTTCCACACATTTTCCTTTGAATAATTGTAATGTAAAGGGAGGGCAAAACTTGCTGAGTTTCTTGCCCGTTCTTCTCAGAACAAGGCCTCCTGGTAGTTTTGCGAACGGATGGCGTAGTCCTGCTCTTTCGTGAATTTTGTAAACGTTGTTGACATTCATAAGCATGCTCTAAGAAGCATCTAAATTGAATAAACGTATTTTGATTTTTTGATTTTTGACAAATCAAGGGCGTTGAACGGAAGAAGAACTGGCAATAAACTCTCCGCCACTCTTTTTAATCGCCATGTTTTTTTATTACACAACGTTTGTAAGGAGCTGAAACCATTACACCATGTTCCACATGACATCTTAATTAATAAATAATAATAAAATAAATTAAAAACAAAGATTTGTCCTCTATCAGCAGGAGGCATGGTGAAATAGGTGCACGCACTTACATTCTCATGTGAACAACACTCAAATGGTTCAAAGATTAAGTACAAGACGTATAAAACAGGGCCCGAGACTAGGTCCTTGTGCGACGACATTCCTTATAAATGACAAATCCATACCCGACTTCCGGAAGGATCCCTGCCGCGTAAAGGCATGTGAAGCGGCATCTATGCTCATAGACACGGCGCACTCCTTGTCCCGGCGTTGCTTGCGCTCAAGGCACGCTGCGAAGGCGCAACCCACTGCGTGCGAAAGTCTCTCGCCGCTGTCACGTGACGCCAGGAACCCGTGACACATCCAGCGACGCGTCGTTCCATCGCGGCAAATATAACTGAAATGATAGATCCAGAATTGACAACACTGTTACAGGAATGCGGTAAGTTGTTGAGTGGTTTTGTAAAGGCTTTTCCTTATAAACATTTTTCCTCTACGTAAAATCTCGCAAATCAGTTGCTCTCTGTTATAATTACTGTACCTACTATAATGAAGTAAACAATTATCTTTATCTTTCGCTCGACTAATAAGTATCGAGGAAATACAGCGTTAAAGGTACACTGCAACAAGGACCATTAAATTTGTTTTAATTTACCATTTATTATTTATTTTAAAGGGTTATATATATTTGTACTATTATTATACTATGTAGGTTAAGAATATTGTATATAATAATATATAATTACTGTCAAATATATATATACCTACTATTTGACACTAATTATATTCGGTTATGTCTGACATACCTAGTCAAACAAATGGCAAAATACTATATCAGATTCTTACTTTACTCAACCATTTCATTTTCACACAATTTACTTATTATTTATTTGGTAACATTACCATTTGAGTTCCTAATATATTTTGTATATAAGGACGAATAAAGGCGCCTATCTTATCATGACATTCAGTCTTGGAGAAAGTAAACCTTGAAAATCATTACGCTATTCGTTTTAACAATTTTTATTACGCATTATTATTAAGAACGCGTATTAAGCTATCAAAATTCATGATTACACCCGCGCGCCTTCCTCCGCTCGCTCTAGTGACTACTGAAACCAACGTATGCTTAAAATTCGCGAGAGATGACGATAAAGTGCTTCGCGGTAAAAAATGAATTAAACGCCAAATGCTTTTTATTTAAATAACTCGTAAAATATAAAATATTTATCAAAATCGCTAGTAACAGCTCTCGGCCAAACTAATGTGGTTTAATTCAATTATATTTTGACTCCATAATACTCGCTATGATTGAATAAAAACGAAATTAAGCAAAGGTGTTTTTGTTTGTTTGTATCGAGAAATTTATATTGAATTGTGTTTTGGATTAGAGTCAATCATTGAAATAATAGCGAAGGATTACATATTTATTGATTTAATTCAATCATCACATACTTAGATAAAATCAAATCTACAATGAGTGATTTTGGTAAATGCCTTATACTAAATTTAATACAATTTTTTCTCTTTTCTTACAATGGTTGCCTGGAAGAGATCGCTTGAAAGCGATAAGACCGCCAGTTACCCTCCTTTTTCTTTAATTATGTTCAATTTTTATATTGTAATGGAACGAAGTGTTAATAAATAAATTGACGACGAAAAGTGAGCTAATATACGGTACTATTATTACAAGAAATTATTGATTACACAATTTCACCAAGCGTTGTAATATGCAAAACACGGCAAAACTGTGAGCTAAATTCGTTTAGCTTACTTGTTATTTAATACCATTCAACTAAGCACGATTAAATACATACAATCGAGTATTAGGGTACTCAGAGTCGAGACTTAGCGCTAGTCCTTCGTGTCAAATCCAATACGTTTACTATGGCTTCGGGTTAAGACGTAATCCAAGACATAAAGGTTCTCGAATTACTTTTAATGCTTTTCATTTTTCATTGGTCTAGTGGCTAGTACCCCTGACTGCGAATCCATGGGTCCCGGGTTCGATCCCCGGCTAAGACAAACCTCGCTGTAATGAGCATTTGGTGTGGTGCTTAGGTCTTGCGTGTTTAAATTAGTGTTGCCCAAATGCAAGACCAAGACGAGACTTAGCCCAGTCTTGGTATTGTCTTGCGACAATACACCTGGTCTTGATCTTGGTCTTGGTATTGCGCTCTCAGTCTTGGTCTTGGTATTGGTCTTGCAGCAAGAGTCTTGCAAGTCTTGCGAGACTTACAAATACCTATTAGCCTATTGCTATTTATTGAACACGTTAGTTTAAATTAGTTTTATTTATTTAGTAAATTTATTTAATTATTTAGTAAAGACTATTGTCTTCAGCGATGATTTACTAACTAATAATAATTAATTTGTTTAATGGAATGGGATGGAAGAGTTGTAGAATAAAGACAATCTATGCAATTTAACATTTATTTAAATAAAAAAATTGCAGTACAGTACAGAATAGCATCGACATAATTAACTTCCAGTAGACTTGCAAACGTTATACAAAACGAGTTCAAAAAGTTATAAGTACAAGTCAAAGCGTTTCCTTACACAAAAATTCTCCTAATGTACCTATGTAAATACCTATGTATTATTGTATCTACCTATAAATTGGTAAAGAAATGATATGAACGGCTCGCCAACATGCAGATATAAACCCCGAGAGGTTTTTGTTGTGTGGCTAAAACTAAATATGAATATGGTTGTTTTCGAATTAAAAAAAATTGGTTACTTTATATTAATTCTTTTGACCAAGAATTAATACAAAGTAACCACCTCGCTGATTCATCACTTAATCTATTTCTATGTTTTCTAATTACTAGCGATGCTTTAGAAAATAATCTCTCAGCAGGTACTGAAGTTGCAGGTATCGAAAGAAAATCACGAGCCATCTTGGATAAAATCGGATATTCCGTCTCATGCGTCCTCCACCACTCTAAAATGTCTTCCGAGCTGGCGGCTCTCGGTTTACTTAGATACTCCTCCAACTCGTCAGAAACTAAGCCTTGAAGACAAGATCCAGATGACGACGTAGAGGGACATGCATACAGTTTCTCAAAGTCTATTACATCTTCATATTCCTCATCCTCACATACTTTGTTTTCATTTCTTGGTAATTCTGGAGATTTAGACACCGAGTGTTGCTGTACGTGTAGACTTTTATATTCTTTATAAAGTTCATTAAATTTGTGCAGGCTTTCTGTTTTAATTTGCTGCCCCCATAATGTAATATCAAAAGTCTGAGCTTTGTGCCTTGGGTCTAAAATTAAAGTGGTACAGTAAATCCAGTTGCTCTTCTTATAATGTTTAAGCATTTTATCTCGGGCTGCTTGGAAACCTAAAATGAGCCTTTCATCCACTTCAGTTCGATTTGGTTTCTCATCTAATTGTTTTACCATTGATTCAATTTTATCAAGCAATAGATTGAATGATACAATGACTAGCGGTAATGTAACATATTTTTCTCCACCAAGTTTCGTTGATAAAAGTTTAAAGTTTATTAAAAACTTATGTATTTTTTCGAGTATTTGCCATTCCGTTTCTGTGATTTGAAAATCATTCAATTCGGTTACTGAAACGCATAATATGTTAATGCCAGGTCTCACTTTTAAACCAAATCCAATCATATCATGTGTGGAATTCCATCTTGTTGGACAGTCGAGTATAGGATTGAGATTTGATGGCACGCCAACTGCTTCACAAGCAGACTGGAACTTCCTCTTCAATATCTCGCTTCTTTTTATTTTACTGGAAATACTGCGTAATTTTGTAATACCTGTACGTGAGTCAGCAATATTTGGCACATATTCTTCATCTTCCTCAGTTTCGTCTTCATAGTCTTCATACTGCTGTTCTTGTTCTTTATTGTCAGTTTCAATGTGTAAAGCTAAGGTCTTTAGTAAATCTTGTACACCAAGGTTCAAAATGTGAGCAAAGCACCGGAAATGTTGATTGTCTGAATCAAAATGCAGCAGTTGTTTGCCAAGTTCACACATAAATTTGGTATTTGCAGTTGCGTTGTCCACCGTGATACCCTGTATTTTATTAATTATGCCATATTCCAATAAACATTCGTGGAAAATCGTTGCAATATCTAACCCAGTATGTCGACCGCGCGATGGTATAAAATCAAGGACTACAGATCGATACTTCCAGTCATTGTCTATAAAATGAATTGTGACCCCGTAGTAACTCCTACCAGCAATGGACGTCCATCCATCAATGGTAAATGACATTTTACATGAATATTGTTGTAGTCGATTTTTAACATTCGATTGTAGTTCTTCAAATCGCTCTTTAACTTTCCTTCTTAGTGTCGACCTTTTAGGAAATATCGTATTCGGGCATATCGATCGAAAATATTCCTGTGTATCTTCATCATCGAAAAATGAGAAAGGAAGATATTTTTTTACAATCCAATCAACTGTAGCTGTCATGAAGTTGTCACTTCGGTTTTCAGATACTGACTGAAATAAAATATTAAAATATGTGTTAATAATAGTAATAATAGGTACCTATTAAAATTTAAAACTATGAACATAGCATGATATCTATAAAAATATAATATAGGTACTAGAAAACCTAAACTATACCTAAACTAGCTTCGCATTTGAATAAATTACCTAGGTATAGGTCTGTACCTATATCTAGGTATCCTAGGTATACCTTTAATCTGTATTATAATCGTGTTACGGAAAGGATATACTTAATGTACATACATATCAAAGGCACGGATTCCTATGGTGATAAGTGATAAGAAACCAATAAGGCAACATTTTTCAATACCTATAATTACCTACATAATTATTAATGTTTGTAAGTCTATACGTACACAAATCATTCATTACATAGGTACCTACGTCAGCTGATCGGTGTCAAATAGTGTCAATCAATTAATAATCGTCCCCGTAGAGCGAAAACACATTAGGTTGAAAAATGCCCAAATCGAGTTAACAATGCCAATAAAACTATAGTTTTTTCCCCTATTTAACTGTCTAACCGTCAATTTTGTAGGTATCCTAGTTTCCGATTTACAAAAAGTGAAAATTAAATAAATCTATTCTTTGGTCCTAATAGAAAATAAGAGAAATTACGAAATCATGTTAACTATTTTTTTATTTATCAAAAACTTACATAGCTTATAAAATAAAAGATTACCTAAGTTACTTTTATATTAACATTTTTAATTCATAGGAAGTGTAGAAGATTTTTTTTATATAAAAGTAGTTAGATTTTATACTATTATAAAACAAAATGTCTTTTAACTCTTAAGTTTTTTTTCATTATGTATATTTTGTATATCTACCAGTTAGTCGTAAATTACCCAAATCAAGTACATATAACATAAAAATAAACTCGATCTGAGTGAAAAATCACTAACTAGGGGCAAATATTAACTAATTCATAACTACATCGGATATTCTACAGAGAACAAATAACTAATTGGTTTTTTTTTTAGGTTTTCTCAGTAATAACTTAATCATCACTTTGGGTAGCTAACATTTTAACTTAATTTGATTTCCTTCAAAATGAAACTAAAAACATTAAAATATGGCATGACATGCTAAAGTTATGGCAATTTATATTTTTCAAAACTTTAACCCTCATTATCTCAAAACAGGTTTTTTGGACTTAATGAATTTTCGCTCTACGGGGACATATATTCATCCAAGAAACAACTCCGTATAACATTTGTTTTTCTGGTATTTTTATTATTATATTGATAGTTTTATGCCACAAAATAACAAATAATTGAACACATATTAGTTAGTACAAAATCGAAGTAGGTTTTGTAGCTTGGGAAATTGTTTTTTGTTTGTAGTAAAATAAACTTAAGTAGTGCCGCGGCTGCCTCAGTAATTAAGTAACTATGTACCTGCTTAAGTAGAGTACTTTATTTAGCTCACGGTTCAAATGAATGCAGATTCTAAACCAGATACCTACCTACCCTTTCTGTAACACGTAATACAAGGATACCTATACAAACACCCGTTTGTAGAAATAGAGATTAAAATCGTAAAAAAATTTAATAACTACGAACTACTAGAACGTCCACTGCTGGACAAAGGCTTCCCATTCGGGGTGTAGTTGCCCATAATTGCCACGCTGAGGACTACGTACTACTAAATAATTTATAAAAAAAAAATTTAAACTATAAAAAGTAAAGTAGGTATTTATGAAACACCCTAATTTGCATTGTTTTTTTTTTCATAAATTTACAAAAATAAAGTACCTACGAGAAACAGCTAGGTACTTTACTCTGGAAATTACTGTAATTATTAATTGGGTACCTAGTATTTACGTAACATATTTTTTTCTTACCTGTCTACTTATTGCAGTGGTTGTTAAAAACCTTGTGATATCTCCACTTTGACTTTGACTTAATGTTGGTTTTCTTACAGGAACAAATATTTGCGATTCCTTCCCGTGAAAAGATACTAGATGCTTTCTTAAGCCTGAAGTGTTTCTGTTTTTCATTTTTATTTCGACTTTCTTATGTTGGCACAATTTACACATACCAATTTGGGACGCATGAGTTATTTCGAAAAACTCGTCATATTTGCTTTTAAGTCTTTTAGATCTAATTCTGCAACTCTCACTACTCCGACTAGAGCTATTTGAATCTTCGTCAATCATGTCAAATTGTAAACATTCACTCCGAAAGTAATAAGGATTTAGAGTATCTAGCTAGGTAAATCGGCGAGAACAATAAATAAGATAGACTCGAAGCGGAACTCAATTGGAAATGACTGAAAATTATTTAAAAACTCATATTTATAAGCACAAGCCGAAGACCGACAAAGAAAAATGCGGCGTTCTTTGATAGATAGAATAAATCTTTGAAAGATTAAAAAACAGAAGTATCAGAATCAGAATCAGATAGGTTTTGTGCCTACGCAAAAATATAGTGCAGATAATAAATGCAAATAATATTGTTTATCACGTTCCTTTTTTATTGGAACTAGGCATGTTCCGTTAGGTCATGCCTCACGTCATGTAGGTACGATAGAAGTTGATAAACCGACACTTTAAATCTCGATTTTTGGAAGTGTGTGATTTTAAAACAAAACCCACGACGTCACTCATATTTGGAGTTTTTCCACGTTTCAAGTTTGTTTAAATTAACCCACTTCCAAATTTGCAGTGCAATGTCCTTTAAAAAGGTATAATAATAATATAAACTAGGTATATTGTTATTACAAATTTTTTTATAATATGCTTACGACTACAATCTTCCTTGCGAGGACAACATAATCTATTGGCGTCCGTTCTGAGCACCCGGAAACCTATTTTATTCTTTGGAACATGGGCAGTGGCGGCGACCTTTGACATGAAAGCGACGCGACGGCGGCAACACAAAGTCTAGGACTAAGGCGGACTAAATTTTTACCTATTTTGGTAGGGTTGTCAATGCTGGCATTAGCACAGAAAAATAAAATTAAGTAAACACAACGTTTTAACTAGGTATCTACGATAGAATATTTTTTCTACTAATTCCCTAAGTACTCAGTCTAAATATATTTTTCATAATTTGTTGTGTGTAATAGTGAACTCTAAATCTTACTTAAGAGCTTTTTTTAAAATAAACTTATGGAAAGCACTGACATGGCATATACAATTTTCAATCTTGCTGCTCACATTTTAGTACCTAGGTATATCACTCACTATCTATCATTTACCGATATTAACAATGATTATTTCGAAATTAAAATATTCGAAATTCAATAGATGCAATACCTACTTAGTTATTAATTATGATCTCGCCGGACAGCCAGTGTGAGAATGTATTTGTACAAGAAACTCAGAGCATTCAATTTATACCTACCTACTGCTGAGACATTTAATTTTATCCCCCTATACCAACCCTACCAAAATAGGTAACAATTTTGTGTGCCTCTGTCCGTACTCTTTGTCGGCAAATGCGGCGCTCAAACAGTGTCAAATGCTGTGATACACTTGTTGCAAACCGCGGCGTCTTTGTGGGTAAATTATCAAATAATTAGGTATATAATACACCGACCGACCAACAGTTTATTCGCAGAACGTCACATTTTCCCAATTAACCTTGAACCTTAATACTCTAGCGATAAAGTTGAAAATCTGTTAAAGAAATTTGACAGATTGTAGGAGCTCAATGTGCTGGCGTCTGTACCATAACATTGGCTGCCGTAGAAACTGTTACTAGACCTACTCGACTCGCTAGCTTGTTAGTTTTAAATTTTTCTGAATAGAAGAATAATATAAACTTTGAAACATAAGTAGCTACCTACATAATGTTTATATAATTTTGTTGGCTATAATTTTAAGCACATACCAACCTACGAGTACTAACGTAAAATCTGCACATTAGACATAAACAAGCATAATATATTATTATAGGTAGATACCAGCGTTGCCATACGTCCCGATTTTTTAATGAACATGAAATGCCCCGCGCGGGACATTTTTCCCGCTTTTTGGGGTTACTCAAGACACCACTGCCATGCTCAGAAATTGCACCAGCTCTTTTAACAGCTACCAAAAAAAGATACCAGGTATATCATATACTCATTCCTCAGATTTCTGACAATTATTTGAAACGCCATTTGTCTAATGATATGAATAAGTACTTTTTTTGGTTTAGTTTTGTTTTGTTTATTTTTTTTTTTTTATTAAGAAGACAAGTGTTTAACGATAGGGTAACTCTGATTTAAAATATCACCTTTAGTTACTATGTCCCGCTATTGACGAGAGATTCCCACTTTTTTAACTGAAAAAGTTCCAAAATCCCGCCTTGACAATAAAAAATCTGGCAACGCTGGCAGATCTGTGGTAGATCAACAAGGTATGAACTTTGCTAGAAAGTTATTCTAGGTACATTTACATCACATGGGATGATGGGAACAGATTTGTGAGTATTAACACGCTACCTACTTAATAAATAGTTGAAATATAATAAGTACTTACCTACCTAATCAATACAATACCTTTCAGGGTTCTTTCAGACGAGCGGCACGTTGCCAACTGCAGATACAACTGCAGCCCTTAGTTTAGTGTTATGACGATACCTACGGTTTTGATACTGGGGAACGTTTCTCAAAATCGGGATTTAATACAAATACCTACTTAATAATGCCCAAATCTCAGTTTGACTTAACTGCAAGACGCAAGAGTCTTGCAGGTTTAAGTATTGTCTTGCTCAAGTCTTGCAGGCTTCAGTCTTGGTATTGGTCTTGCTACAATAAGGCGGTCTTGGTATTGGTCTTGGTCTTGCAAAAGTGCAAGAACAAGACCAAGACTGCAAGACCAAGACCGATTTTGGGCAACACTAGTTTAAATATGTATTTATATGTCTATCTATCTATGTCAATATCTGTATATATATGTCAATTGGCGCGAATTGTCTAAAAAAAACATAAACGAGATTTTTATGATGAAATTACAATTTTATCGCTTTTTGGATTATATAACTGTTCAATATCTGCTAGATGAGAGCGCAAGTCACAAGAGACAAGGTCGGTGTCTACGTCAGATCTAATGTTTAATTGAATGGAATCGACGGAATCGGTCTCAATCATGCCAAACACGATATTCATATTTAGATTGAAGATCTTCTTGTGGTATTTGTAATATCGTGCTGTGTGCTGTGACATTTATTTAAATTTTCATGTGAATTTCTAGATTATTATGAATATAGGTAGTGTAACAAAAATACTATTTAATTTAGAATCTATCTTTTTTATATTAAGTTTCATATTAATATACTTAAAGAATGAAGTGTAATCTAACTGATTTTGTGATTATTTCAAACGAAAAACAAATTTCGTAATCTTTCTAAATAGTATGATAAATCTTCACTGACTGATCTTGTATCTTTGCAATAAGAATGATGTATTGTAACATTTAGGGTCTGTTTCACAATGTATGGATAAAGTACCAAATAGCTATGCAACACAAATTATTTGGAAGATACAATTGTGAAATTTGACACTTCATCGGACTCATAACTTATGATGGACTTTATGTGACGAATAGCGCTATCTGACAGTCGTGAAACGTGCAACAATAGTGTTTATCCTACCAATAAGTAATAAATACCTAATTTGAAACTTATGTAGAACTTATTCGTACATTGTGAAACAGACCCTTAAGGATAATAGTTTGTCATTTCATCGCTTTCAATGTCAAAAACTAAGATTCAATAAGTGAACAATAGAAACAGCAACACAATAGGAACGTCATCTACCTGAATCCCCGTTCGTGATTCCTGTCTGGGGCACAAAACGACACCTTCTCAATAGTCTGGTCCACTATGAGACCCTTAGTCTCTTCTTCCACTACCCGGAGGCCATCTCCACTTACATGCAGCACCGCTCTTACGGGACGTCGACGTGAATTCTGAAAATTTGCAATTGTTCTTAAGAAAATTTATATAAAATAATATAAATCTCACGTTAGAAAGCTTCCCCACGTAAAAGTAAACGTTACTTCAGTTATTCTATATACGATTATTATAAATAGATGCTCTTTAAAAATTTATTCTTAAAAACTTGGGGAGTAACAAAGACGGTCGAATAACATTTATAAGCAAGAATTTGCATATTTTGATTTAAAATTATAGATGGCAAATGTTTTATTTTGATTAATTAATTAAAAGACGAGTAAAATTAAGAAATAATCTCTGTCCAATGTATTATCCACCATATCAAATATAATAATATACATTTTACATTTGAATCTAATATTCTAAAATAAATTACAATTATAGGATTTACGAACAAAATAAATATATTAAAAAAAAAGAAGAACTACGCTTCATTAAGTTCCGTTCATACTATTGTAATCGTAAATAATAAATTTATAAATCTATTAGAAACCTAGTACTTATTTATTATTAGTTATGTTTAGATTATTAAATTAAAAAATAAACAATTAAAATTGTGGTTTCTATAAGGATACTCATAAATAATATTAATTAAAAGCGTTGAGGAAACTGTTCACGGCTATTCGAAGTAATTTTGATTTAGTATTGCGAAAAGATAAATATGTTTTCTATTGTTAACAAGGTTAATATTACCTGAGTATTCCTTTATACTTAAATAATGCAACTTATCTTTAACGAATTTTGGTACAGATATAAAGAGGATTCTGTGGTACCAATACATATTTCAACTTGAATGTCTTACAGTATATTTAAATAATTAAAAAATAACAAAAAAACATTAGCTTATTGATTCAAAGATTGCTACCAAAATAATTATAGGACAGAATAAATACAAACAAAAATAATTATATAATTAAATTACTTAATAATTTTCATTACTAAAGGTATCTTAACCGAATGTTCGAGTTTCGTTGTCATCCCACAAAAGACTGACAACCTTTGAAAATCACATTACTTATAACATATATAGTAACACTATCAGAAACTTTCAACTCACCCGAAGCACCTTAAGAGCCTCCTCGCAGACCTGCATACCCCGGGACTCGAACACCTCAACGCAGCCGAGGTACTTGACCGGGAAGGTGCAGGTACCGGCTCGGACGGCTGCCTCATCAGCGTGCCATTGGTGCGGCCTTGCCGATTCGGGCGGGCTTCCTTTACGCCGACGGAATGACTCCCGGAACGACCGGCGCAGACGCTCCATGCCCGCGCGCGGCGGGGACAACGCGCCCGCTGCGCGTGCCCGCCGCACAGACCCGCGCACTGACGACTTCTGTAAAGTACAGAATATTGTTTTAACAGAGAAACTAAAGTGAACAAAAAAATTGTTGGCCTAGTGGCTTCAGCGTGCGACTCTCATCTGAGATCATAGGTTCGATTCGCGGCTGTACACCACGGACTTTCTGTCTATGTGCCCAAATAACATTCGCTTGAACGGCGAAGGAAAAAAGGAAAACATCGCGAGGAAACCGGCTAGCCTTAGACCTAAAAACTCAACGGCGTGTGTCAGACACAGGATCACCTATATGCCTATTAGATTGACAAATGATCGTGAAACTGATACAGTTATCTGAGGCCCAGACCTCAAAAGGTTGTAGCGACACTCGTTTTTTTATGCTCTTAAACTGTACATATAACTTTTAGAAGTATATTAAGTCCTTTGACAGTTGACACAAACATAGACGATTTGTTATCTAAGTCTAATTCTACTGCATGTATTTAAATAACAGAGAATATTATTTTCACTCTATATACCACACATGTATAAAACAATAAATGCTATGAAATGAATAGGGTGACTGCTAAATTCTTTGTGCGTTACTCCGACTATTTAAGTAATCGCCACACTTATAAATCTAAGAAAGCCTAACAAAGCAAAATATACAGCCTCGTACAAGTATCATACTTTCCTGTAATTTAATATTTCTTTTCATGAAACGTACGAATAATATTTCGCGGGATTCGTGTATTGAGTCTCGAGTTAAATGTACGGCCTAGGACATTGCTATTTATCAGATAATAGCTTGCCTATGATTCGCCCACCAACATAAACAGTAAATTAAAAATCTACTTTTATATGCATTTGTCGCGCTCCTAAACAAGACTGCTATGGTTACATTAATACAAACCACAGCGGTTTTCTAATGTAACATATTGTGATTATATAATATTATTTTGTAAAACAAAGAAATTAACAAAAAATTGTTAGTTACAGCGCTAAAAGTATTTTATTATTTATTAATTACCTTTTTTATATTATTCCACGCCCACAAGATGTTTTTTATTTTCTAAAATTTTGACATTATTGCGCTTGTACTATATAAGTATTGTTATCAAAGTTTAATCAATATAAACTTGCAATCTTTACCTCAGCACAAGAGCACACAAAATTTAGTAATGAAACACGAACTTTCAACTTTCGTTCATTGAGATGAGCAAACATAATGGAGGTGTACCGTAGGTGTGATCACCAAATAAAGCTTTCATAGTGAAACTCATGTGAATGTGAAAGTTAGAGCACAGCGACTTAACTGTTCTCGTATCCATACAACATATATCCTACTCATACTACACATATGTTTGAATTAATAATAATGTCCACGCTAATTTCTATTGAGAAAATCATTTGAAACTCACCGCCAATTATCTCAATTCTATTTAAGGGTTATTCAAGCTCGTCATGAAAAAAATACAATGGTATGTTGCGCTGCACCCGATTTGATATATATAGTATATTTATAGAGCAGTAAATATATATCTTTTTATGTAACAGGAGGTAAACAGGGAGGTGGCTCGCCTGATGTTAAGCGATAAGTGCCTATGGACACTCACATTGCCAGAAGGCTCGCTAGTGCGTTACCGGCTTTTTATACACCACATAGTGGTGGTGCGCGGTAAAAATTGCGCTCATAACAGAATCGTAACTTAATTGGTAAACTAAATATGTATGTGACTAGACTACTATAGAGCTGTGTTGCATCTATCAAATTTTCAATTGCTATTCTAACATCTCCGAGTCTATCTCTCTAGTTCATTGAATGTATTATCAAGTAATTGTTGTTCGTGAACATAGCTTTATTCTTTTTTGTATTTTTATATTATTTTTGTACAATGTTTAGGCCACAATAAATACATTATCTATCTTTAGCTATCTATAGAGCGTAGGTACTTTGCTTTGACTTGGAGTTAGTAAGGTTTGCTGAGATGAATCATAAATTTACTATATATTGGGACCACATTACGATTTCATATGTGTCAGCTAAAATCGCGTCTTAAATGGAAAGGGAAGTGTTATCTGCTGTATTAAAAGAAAAAAAAATATTTTGACTTATTCCTGCAAATTGCATTATAATTAATAATATAATCTACACGTACTAAACCTATACGGTACAAAACTAAGATCAAAATCATTAAACTTTTTAAGTTTAATTTTTTATTGAATCTAAAAACCAGCATTATATAATTCATATAATATTTTTTCTTAAACATTCAAGGCGTTAGTTATTTATATTCTTAAACGAAGCTGGTTCACCTTGAACAGTGTTCCTATATTGAGAATAATTTAACTTTACATATCACTGTAGAAATATTTCTTGTTTTAAAAGTCTTATACCATTTACTAGACAAATATTATCTAGTTACTGGATTGTTTTTTACAATGGAAAAGCGGTTAGTGAATAACATGAACAAAATTGAATGCATTGCACAGCAATAACGCCTAGAACTATATTTGGAACAGTATTTTTTCTAAAATTTGTCACACGAATATACAACCAACTTGCAACCACATTACTGCTAAGGGAGTGTTCAAGTATTACGTAACGAACTTGGGGGGGGGGGGTCCTTTTGTAAAACGTTACGATGCGGGGCGGGGATTGAATTACGCGTTATTCTTAATATTATTTTCGACTTTCCAGTATAGTCTAAACTTTTTATAACGTTATTCGTTATAGCGATAAGCTCTCTTTAACGTAAAAATGAGTTAAATTTGTTTGGTTTAACAAAGAAACATACAAGAATTCTTTCCTTCCTATAGCGAAGCCTCTCTATAACGAATAAAAATGAAAAAAAAAATTGAAATTTGTTATAAAGAATTACACTGTACTTTACACCACATAATGGTAACTTTTAGGTATAAAGAGGTGGTCACGAAACGTTTTACTATACTTGGGTACAGAAAAATGTTACGGCGCGGGGGGTCAATAATCCACAAAAATTTAAAAGACTTGTTAAATGTATAGTGTACGGTTCCTGGGTCAACGTGATGCTTTAAATAATAGATGGATATTATTTAATATATAAAATTCTCGTGTCACAATGTTCGTTCCCATACTCCTCTGAAACGGCTTGACCGATTCTTATGAAAGTTTTTCTGCATATTAAGTCTGAGAATAGGACAACATCTATTTTTATTTCCTTAAATGTGGGAACATACCCCTAAATTTTAATTTTTTAGACAAAACTTTTTGTTTTTATTTTTTTATGATACAGCATACAAAAATACATTCAACCCTTAATTATTACCCCTCTACCGTCAACCATAAACCAATAATTAATAGAGAGCTATTTTTATTGAACTAAAAAAGTTTTTTCTATATATTAACCACTCATATATAACAAAATAATAATTCTAATAAATTAAATGTTAATTGAAATTAATGCTTTGTAATTCTGAAGAGTGCCTGCGTCTGGCTTTACTTGTGAGTCGTGACTCCGACCCGACGTTTCAGGTAATTGTCTTGTAACAGTATCATACTTTCCTATAATTTGATATTATTTATTTTCACGAAATGTACGCGGGATTCGTGTGTTTTATTTACACTTGTAATCACGACGCGCTGTCGCAGATAGATTACATTTTTTCGTGTTTATAAGAATTGTACTGCAGTGGTAATTGTGTCATGATAAGATAACAATTTAGTTTTATTTAGATTTGTTATAAGTTGTTGACAGTCGTTTCTATTCGTTTACATTTTTTTGATATCCATTCAAATTATTAATTGTCATATTATGATAGATGTTAAATAAAAAAATGTTTTTCAAATATAAAAATAAATATTTCATAGACATAGACGCATTATGTATAGGTTATTTTTAACATAAAGAAAAACAAATCAAAATTTGTTGAAAATTAATAAATATTTTTTTATCGAATTTTTTGCAGCAAGATGGACCGGAAGTCGAGATATTAAGTACCCTAATACTACAAATCATTAATTAATACGATTTTAACTTTCAGTGGGATCTTGTAAATCATCGCCAGGTGGAGATGTGTGGAGCCTAAGGGTTGAGATTCCAAAAAAACAGACTGAGTCCCGTACTATATCAAAATCAGTGCATTTTTGTTTGGGATTTTTTAAGACAGCGCTAAGCCTCGTTTTTGAATCTTACTCAAGATTTTATTACGTACCAAGTTTTTTACTATATCCGAACCAAAAGTACATAGTGTACTTATTAAATAATTTAATAAAAACTGAATTTTCTAAGGCATTTTATTTTAGTGAAGGAATAACAAAGAAAGCGTCCTGATGACATTTAAAATAGAATTTTAGAATTCTAGTTGCCATTGACACTGAGATATATAAAAATTCCTGAGACAATATTGTAAATAACGGCCAAGTACTAAATTTAATCACTTCGAATAGCTTCTTTATAGAACTATTAATTTTCCTGTCGCGTACTTAAAAACGTAGGCAACAATTGTTAGAGGTTCATTATGAATACAAATCAATTGTTAATTCCTGTATGTGTGACACATAGGTGCCTACTATATGCAAATAAACCTAATCTATCTACCTATTGTAGGAAGGTTCTATACGAAGAAATATACTTATTGTGATTATTAAATTTTTGCTCTCAGAATCAGAAAATATGTTATAGAAAGGATATACATGTGTGAAAATAACATATGAACTTAAAAAGGCGCAGCACACAACTCACGAGGGGACTCTTTGTATAAAAGAAGTCGTATGGGTCCGCCAAGCATCCGCGGATATACAATGTAAATACATAATTACGTAGGAATAAAGAAAATAATAATAATAGCAATTAACACAGCAATTCTAAAAGTCTATGGAGTTGCTGAAATTGTCCACCGAGTCATTTTTCATCACATTAATATATCGTATCACGTTTATGTGATAGAAAGAGAGAGAGGACGCCGACCAGAAACTGGAAACGAGAGTCACGGGAGATGGAATAAAATTGATAGCAGGGCGGAATTGGAAAATTGTCGCGAGGATGAAAGACAAGTGGAAGGTTTTGGAAGAGGCGTTCACTCGGAGGTCGAGTACTATTGTAAAACATAATGACATGGACTTAGTGTAGTGTAGTACTCGAATAAAGGCTATTTTTATTATATTTGTCTCGTTTATGTATATTTTATGCATTAAATAAATTTATTTATGATACCGACAAACATCTTGAACATTAAACAAGTGACTGGGGGAAAGTTTGCGCAGCGCGGAACTCAAACGTCACCTGATTTACCAATCACGCGATCGACACGTCAATCTCCCGCCGCCCCCCACTCAGTGATACCTAAAATCGCTTTTTGAGGCAAGGACATTTGTTCAAGATGTTTGGCGGTATCTGTATAAATAATAAAACAACACAAAATTACGTTGTGCAAAGGGCGGTCTTATCTCTAAGCAACGTATTCCAGCAAAGACAATGCAAGAAAACAGTGATGTCTAAATAGTGACGAGGTGCGAAACACGTTTTCCGCATACATATTATAATAAAGTCTAAAACACAAATTGTAACAAAGCTGGAGTTAAACATCAATTTTTAAAAGAAACATATGAACAGCTGATAGGTCACGTTATAAGTTAATGACTATGACGGTGAATAAGTCAAAATTCGATTCCTGGAAGTTAATATACATCACGTATTTCGTCTTGCAAAATCATGTACATATTTTTATTATTACGTAATTTTAGTAAAAAACGGTTTGCCGAGCTTAGGATACCTTTCATCAGGAGTTAAAAATAGTTTAGAAACATTCGACATATGGTCAAGAAAAGAGCGTATCAATTTAAAACGCCGGTAACGCACTTGCGAGCCTTCTGGCAATGTATCGGTATCACTTCACTGTAGGCTTCTGTCCGTTTGCTCCGATATATATAAAAAAAAAAATTACATATCGAATTGTATATATTATATATATAATTGTATATATATATAATTGATATATTCGTTTAATATATAATTAACTAGCTGACCTGGCTAACTTCGTTCCACCCTACAACCTTATAATATCGTTGTTACTTTAATTTAACTTATTTTAGGATTTCATTAATGTTAAGTATTACATTAATACAACTTTTTTGCAAATACAGAAATGTTTTATTGCTTGCCATTGCGAAAGAAGAATGGCAGTTTTACACATTAGGCATCTTCTCTCTAGCGTCAATATGGCGATACTGCATGTTAAGCACTTTCTGATATCCAACATCTTTTGATCAGGATCAAAGCATGGTTATGCATCTCCTCATTCACCTCAAGATCGGAATTTCTTGAACTGACACGAATTCGACGTAAAATAATGCGTAGTTTTGTCAACAGATGGCACCATATGGTTTTTGCATTCGTAAAATTAATTAATTTATTTATTGTTATTCGATAATTTATTCGATAATTTATCCGATATTTTATTGCTTATTCTGCTATTCGGGACGGAAACAAATCTAACAAATCAAAAACCATGGCAATCGGTCCAGCCGTTCTCGAGTTATAAGTGTTGTAACAAACACGACTTTCTTTTATATATATAGATTTCTGGTGTGGCATCTGTAGTCATGTCACAATCTTTTTTCCTTATTTTAACCGGTTCGCTTCCCGAGTGAAATTCAATTATTAACACCCAGTTCAACGTAACTTCAATTGTAGGTACGTTTATTTGATTTTAATTTACATATAGCTTGATAAAATTAAATAAAATTAAAGGTTTTTACACATAAAAAGGTATTTAATGTATTTACATACAAAGGTATTTAATGTATATCATATTACAAATTCTAGAACAAACAGGATTAAAGTATTTAACAGTCTAATAAACAGATGTTAATAGAACTGTCCTTGTTGTTCGTTAGTAACATGGGGTCGTATTGATGAGTGCAACAAATAGATTCGCACGATAATGTACTTAAAAACCTCAATTAAACACGTGTTCATGTTATAAGCCCTATTTCTAAAGAATATCGTGCGTAAACTACTTAATAACAAAAATAAACCTAAAGTTTATTTAACTATTTTTTCAATGGAAGCGTGAAAAGGGTCCGAGCTTTAGCAGAAATATTTATATCTGTGATTTTTGCTTCATAGATTATTTTCTATTCATAGATTTTTCATGCTAAAAAACAATCGATTACTTTAAAAAAACATTTTTTATGCCGAATGTCACATCTCTAATCTATATATTTAAAATGAAACCCGTTTTCCGTTGTCACGACATAACATGAAAACGGCTTGACCGATTTGTCTGATTCTTTTTTTATAATATTCCTTGAAGTACGATGGTTCTTACGGAGAGAAATTTTTTTTAAAAATTGAGTAAAAAGTCTAAAAACAACACTTTTCTATATTCCCATATAAAATATTCGTAATAATATTTAAAGGCAATTTGAACTTTAATACCATATCATAAAGTTCAAGTATTAGTGGAGGGGTTCCGGGAAGGTAAATTTTTATTTTTTGACATAATGTATTTGTTGTATTATCAACTTTCTTTTTTTTATCTTACTAGCTAGACCGGTGTCCCGAATAGCAAAATAAGTATTTAAAAAAAAATAAAGAATCGACTGTTAGGCGGTACGATGTTCGCCAGGCCAGCTAGTGACCAATAGAAAAGTAGAAAATGTACGGTTTGTTTACGAATTTCAATACATTTCACAAAAATTTAAATCATTTTTTCAATACTTAGACGCAACTCCGGCAGCAAAAATCAATTTTGGAGGTGTTCCAATCAAGGTCACCCGAGACACCTACATAATCAGTATCATCTAATTCGGGCGACGGATTTCTTAATCCCAATCCCTAAGCAACTAAGAATATATGTATTTCCAAAATAACTATATTCAAAAAAAATCTGTATAATTGCGAAGTTTTAACTAAAGAACTCATTTGTCTGTCTTTATCGCAGCGTAAACACAGTTTGACAGATAGAAACAGATAATTTTGACAATTCAGATTGTGTTTTGTTAAAAATGGTTAATTATAGATATTTTAAAAAGTTCCCATTTGTCTAGTATAAACTGCATTTGTTTCGAATTTATTACTATTATATAATATTCATTAATTCCTTTTCAAATACTATGATATCCAGACTAATAGTTATTCTATAGGACATGCATATTCCATTAGGAAGCTGATCTTATCTTTATACTGAAATTTACCAGCGAATGTTCTAACAAAAAAGTTCTGCTCCAATTCGTCATTTGTTATGCAAATAGGTTGCGTTGTTAAAAGTAAACTATGCATAAATTCATTACTATAGTAAACTGCTATGAGGTAAGCTTAAATTAGCAATAAACGGAGATACAACGGACTAGGTCAATTGATTGAGTACAAATTAAATGACTAATTCGATATGACGAATATTAGAAATCGTAATTACATTAAATAAATTAAAGATCGTACCATTTTCAAATCTGGATTCTGCGCCTGGACATGATCCAACGGTTCATGCGGTGATGATCCCTGATTGCCCATTTTGAAAGATAGTAATAACTTTGAAACAACACTATATTCACAACTTGGCCGCCCACCCCCGAATGTTCACTTTATATATCTTTAATAAAATTATCATAGTAACGGTTCTTTCATAATATGCACGTGTAGTGAGTACACTAGTTGCTCAAGCGGCTACGTCCTCCAATGACAACTGGATCCCATTCGTCGCACAGACAGATAATTTCGAAGAAGTTTAAACTCAACAAACATGGCAAAGCACAACACAAACACTACACTTCCACGAATGTTGCAACCTTGATGTTTATTCACGGATTTATTTTTTACAATTTATCTTATTTTTTTTCTTTTATCTAGTTACAAGGTTTATTGTCTCATTACAGTCTTAATTATTTTATAAAACAAAGAAGGGATGCAGGTTTAAGATGCGGTAGTCGACTCGAAATCGTGTGAATTCGTTAACAATAAAAATTTAAAAATGGGGGTCAACTTTTCCCACAAACGATGAATAAACGCAGAGAGGCGCATTGAACCCGGTACCGGGTCCGCGGGGCGAGGGGGGTAGGTAGGTAGCTGGGAACGAGTGCCGATGCCAGCTGAACGTTATTTTTTCCCACAGCATTGTTCTTCGGACCGTAGAATGTAACGATTTTTTAAATTAACACACTCATACTTTTTAAAAATGCACTATTTGTTTACGGTAAGCACTGATCTACATTTTGACTAGATAAAATAAGTAAATATTAAGAAATACGGTTGAAGGAAGCGCGCGCGCCGCGCGTGAGGCGGACAAGTTTACTGTGGAGCCGAACTGAGTGGTCGGTCGCGACTCGAGGCATGCGGCGTGCGTGAATCGCGCAAACCCTGCGAGTGAAGCCCCTTCCGTCCCGTGCCTCGCCCCTCAGCCCGCCGACCGGTCCTTACTCCTTTGCATTGTCAAGATTGACGACCGGTGAGATCATCATATTAGACAAGATAGCTTTAATTTGAATTCGATGAAGTTTATAAATTATGCAGTATCCTACTTGGCGCGTCGATGACTAGTCAGGCGATTTCAGGCAGCTTAGAAATTTCCTCAGATACTTCTTCAATTGTTAAGTTTAATGGATATGTAAAGCCACTTAAATATTAGGTTCACAGGGATTGAAGTGTACCAAATGGCAAAGCTCTCACATCCGTTGGAATTGCAACAGCTGTTAAGCCGGCGCGGGCGCAGGCGGCGCGTGCGAGCGGGACGGACGCAGGTGTTACGGGAGCTCGTTTATTGGCATTGCGACTGATGACATTAACTCCTACAATGATCCAAAGTTCCTCTTTCGACTGAAAATATGAGGAAGTGATCAACAACGAAATGCAGTGAACAGTTGAACTGATACTTTCAATTCCTTGTTGAGTCACACTCTTGAGTCATCACAAAGAATTCCAACGGCGTTTAGTATCTAAACTAGTAAGGTTACATTGGTAGCGAGATAACACGTTAGTCTAGTCCAGAGTTCCCCAAACTTTTTTGTGTCGTAGACCCCTTGCCATGTTTTTCCGTGTTGGGTAGACCCCCAACTTACCTGATATTGATTTCCTGTAAATTTCTAACTGTAGTGAAGTTTAGTGTTAAAAACTTAAAGTAGGTAACAAATTGGGGAACTGAGAAAATTCGCCCCGTCCAATATTTTGTTTCATTAGTTTAACTCTGGCAAGAAACGCTGATAAGATGGACTTTGTTTTAATCAAATTTAAACTGTCGCCTTGTAATTGCAAATTAACCATATTAAATTTTGTAAACAAATCTGTTAAATAGGCGATGTCTGTTTTCCTCTATCAGTGTATGTGTTGAGATCCACTATCGTGGACCCCCATTTTCATTTCACGGACCCTCAATTTTTTTTTTCGCTGACGCAGACCCCTTGCAGGTTGTCATAGGGGTCGATATAGACCACTTTGGGAATCACTGGTCTAGTCGATAAATTGGTTTAACAATTTTTTTCCGTTTCAATATCAATCTCTTTTTTCTCAAAATTCGCAATTATTAAAGCTAAAATATTACCATTGCCAATTACTATGAAAAATTTAATATCATTGATAAATTTTATTATTGACAAGTTCATTTAACACCGACGCGAATTTCAAATAAATTTACAAGCTAATAATAATATGCTATACGCTAATCAATTTAATAAATCAGAACCGATACTATCCAGCTCCTCATTCACATAGTAATTATTATCTATTTAGATTTATCAATTGAACTGTTGATATCTTTGAAATCTGGGTTAAGATACTACCGCCAAGTAACCAGTCGGTATTGCGACAAATCATAGATTTTTTAAGTTAATAATTGTACAAGAATAATTCCGTTTTACCCAGCAACAGAAAAAATAAAATTATACATTTACACCCTTAAATGGTTTCACTTTCACACGATCAAGTTTCGCAAGTCTAAGAAGGGCTATTGTTAGGATATGCTTACAAACAATAAAAAGAATTTTGTTTTAATAAATATATAGTATTAGAATGAATGCTATGGTTACATTAAAACCACAGCGGTTATATACATATTATGATTTTATTATATTATTCTGTAACACACCATTCGTGAACTAGTTTATTGGAATTAATATAATGTTTCTTGATTTTTTGAAAAATTTGAGAGAAAAAGTACCTGGACACAATGGTAGTACAATATCTATAATATAAAAATGAATCGCGGAATGTGTTGCTAAGCGCAAATCTCGAGAGCAGCAGAACCGATTTTGCTAATTCTTTTTTTATAATATTCCTTGAAATACGAGGATGGTTCTTACGGAGAGAAAAATTAAAAAAAAATGAGTGACAAAGTCTAAAAACAACACTTTTCTATATGCCCATACAAAATATTCGTAATAATACTTAAAAACCAATTTGAACTTTAATACCATACAATAAAGTTCAAGTGTTAGTGGAGGGGTTTCGGGAAGGTAAATTTTTATTTTTTGACATAATGTATTTGTTGTCTTATCAACTTTTTTTTTTATCTTACTAGCTAGACTGGTGTCCCGAATAGGATAATAAGTATTTAAAAAAAATAAAGAATCGACTGTTAGGCGGTACGATGTTCGCCAGGCCAGCTAGTTATTAATAAAAATAAATAAATAAAAAACATAAATCATACTAAGATTTCTAGATCAACAATTTTTTAGATACGATTTCCTTTTAACTGCTTCAGATCGCTTTATTAAGTCTATTGGCCTAATGGAGTAGAGTAAATATGTAGTAGATCGACATGTTGGCTTCAGTATAAGACAAATGCTTGCATATGGCATATTTACTGTAAAAAAATAGCAGGTGCGTTTACACGCCCTTCCTCTGGAATCTGTAAGTATGACGGGATATTCGCAGTTTAACAGAGCATATTTCACAAACATTACGAATAACAGTTATCAACGATCACCGTCCATAAACAAAAGCGAGGACAGTGACACTGTTACGCTTTAAGCAACCATAAAATTATCCACTCTATTATTGTCTATAGTGCAGTTTCCGTCTACTTTTTTGACTACTCATAGCTACCGTTATATAATAAGAGACATATAAACTTCGGGTCTTAAACACTCAATATTTCTGATACTAAAAGATGGGCTTCGTCAATTAAGTCTGTTACGCAAATCGTTACAAGGCCGCATAACAACTATTCGAATTGAAGTTCTTGATAGGTCATGGTAATTTAAGCGCACCTACACACGTAAATCTAAAATGCTTTGTTATATACCATTATTTTTATTTAAGGAAAATTATATATAATATTAGCCGACCCGGCAAATGTTGTTTTGCCATATAGTATATTATTTCTAGGAAAAAAATTTAGATCAATAAAATTAACTATCTCCCATACATATAATAGGGGTTGTTCGTAGAGGGGTGAAAATTTAGGGTTGTATGTATTTTTTAATGCCACATAATAAAAACATAAAAATGTTATCCAAAAAATTAAAAATTTAATTTTGGAGTGGACACCCCTTATCACTTAGGGGTTTGAAATATAGATAGAAGCCGATTCTCAAACTTACTGAGTATGCATAAAAAATTTCATAAGAATCGGTCGAGCCGTTTCGGAGGAGTATGGAACGAAATTGTGACACGAGAATTTTATATATATATGTTAACGTAAAATTGTAAACACCGTTAGATTGTAATCTATCTCGCGAGATTATAAACTGTCGAAAGATTGTGAACCTCAGCTTACTGCTTACAATTTAACATATTATTATTCGGTAGATTGTACTACACTAACTTAGTTATCATTCAAACTTCTTTGGTCAATTACAGATTAATTTTACTTTCCAACAATTTCATATAACTACCGAATAATAATACGTTAAATTGTAAGCAGTTCGTTGAGGTTCACAATCTTTCGACAGTTTATAATCTCGCGAGATAGATTACAATCTAACGGTGTTTACAATTTTACGGTGACATATATATATAGAAATGTATATAACCACAAAACAATTATCTTAATATGGCAGTAGAAAAATTTGCAGTTAATTATTCTAACGGTCGGATGTCCATAAGAATTGATGTGATATAAAAATTAAGTGTCATACTGCATACCAAAATCGAATCTCATACTAAAGACACTACTTTAATTGCGATCACGCAAAGTTACCGGAAATAAAGACGATACGAACAGACTTTCAATACTCCACTTACAATACATAGAAGGGTAGAACAGCCAGTCGCAAGTGATCAGTCTAACAGACAACACCAGAATCAGTGAAGATTTGATTTGTTGCCGCGTGGTTCAATTTCGGTGATCAAAACGGCGCAATACGGCGACAAAGCAATGACTGCTTGGACAATGTTCAGTTGGAGGAGATTGTACAACGGTAGAGGGATGGAGAGCGCGGAAGATTCGAGAGTGGAACTGCCAGCTGACACAAGACAACTTGTTTACAATGTTTACGTGTACTTCAATCGGCGGCCAGGAAGAACCGCAAGGACGTCAATAACAAAGACGGCGAGAGCGACAATGCTACCTCGTGACATCGTAGCGGATATAATACGGGACAAATATCAGGAGCAATTATAAGTTTCGACGGTATGTTTTAAACATATTCAGCCAGAAGGCACGGAATATTCATAACTGATAAAGTTGAAGGCGATATAGACAGTGCCGGATTAGCCACATAGCGAGAGTAGCAAATGCTACGGGCCCCGCTAACTTAGGGGCCCCGCGCTCCAACGGATGTCTGACCGTAATAAAAAATTTATTAATTTAGATAGTAGCGTAAAATATCTTGCATACCTTTAACGCGAAGCGCTTAGTATATGCTTCACTTCCACATAAAAATAAACTCGACTTCGTCAAGTATAATCGTAAAAATAAGTACGTATTTATCTTTTTAACGTTAATTTTCAAATTTTAATTATAATCGATATACATATTTAGACTAGCATGTTATTTGTACCCTTGAGATTTGAATTTTCATATAGATATACATTTATTTTACGAGTTTACGTAGCCGAGATTGTACTTTTCTAATCGATTTTGAAATAATATCGATTAAAGCCTAACCAAGGGCCCCTAGGCAGAATTTGCTACAGGCTCCGCACTGGCTTTATCCGGCACTGGATATAGAAATAGTTCTCAACAAAGCAGCAGTGTAACTGGATAATAAAAATCAAGAATGTCAATTTTCATTAGCATAATCCTAAGCAAATTATGTTATACGATTATTACTTTATGTATCAATTATGACTGAAACAACCTTATCGCGAATTGTAAATAGTGGTAGAATTCCGACTGAATTATGCAAACGTTGGATTATGAGCCGTATTCTCATACTTCTTGAGCACATTCGTTTTGAGCATTATGTCAGACTTCAAAGACACGGGACGTAAAGATAACTCTTGGCATGTTAAGGTTTTTACGTTCTAGCAACAGCAACTGTCGGTTTTAATGCTAACATCTTCTGTGTCAAATATTTGTATGATAATTGTATAGTACGTAAGCACCGGGCCGTAATATTTTTCATATTTGACTATCAAAGAAAACTGCAGTAGTTTATATAATTACATATAAGTCAAACCTCAAAGCAGGTATTTTTCCATATAAGCATTAGATTGTAATGTGGTAATTTAAATTATAATAGATATCGATCGATATCTCTATTTGTAGGCCAAATATCAGATTGCATATCTACGTCTGGTTCTGAGTACTTGGTTACCTACTATATAATTTATATATGTCAATAAGTAAAAATATTTCATTAATAAGCCAGAAACCCATTTTGAATTACGCTGTATTTTTTTAAATATATTTTTTTATTTAATGTTACTTACGCTATTGATCTCATATAATAAACTTAAAATTGGATGTTACTTCTTTCAATACAACTTTTCCTGTTCCAAAACAACTTCGATTATAACTGGGTCTGTTAAAAGTTCAAATTATTGCTATTCTTCATACATTTTCAAGGATATCGAGGCTTAATTTGTCGAAATAATCACATTTAAATGGCATGTTTTATGAGTTTTATCAATATAAATGAAATGAATGTTATCGAAATTGCATTCTTTTACACACCGACATAATTGAGAAAGATTATAAATCCTCATTTAAACGAGAGTAAAACTAAAAACTATTTGTTATATAGAAAATTATAGCATCATAGTATAGGCTAGATTTTTTGTAAAAGCTAAAAACAAAATGCATAACTTACTGATCTGTAATTCCTTATAACCACTTAGTAATACACATAACACAGAACATATGTCTTACTAAATGTCTCCACTGATAGACGAGCAACAACAAAGCGACTGGTGCAAACCCCTCTCACTTTTCGTTTCTGGATATGAAGTGCCTTGAAGTACGCTTATCTGTATCATATAATTAATATGTATATTGGCAGTTTGTGCCAAGTGCGAAGACGCAGTCTTGCTGCTAACGCGTCTGATTGCTCCACAACACTGACTATTTCAGGCGAACAAGTGAAACACCGGTACATTCTGATTCACACGGAACGTTTCAACACTAGTTGCGAAGGTTACGCCAACTTCAGCTGACTTTACTAAATATAGGACAAGCTTCATAGTCCAGAATCATACTTACTAACAAGAAAATGTTATTGGATAATATCATTCAAGATAGCGGTTTTTTTTCATTTCGACATCAAGGTCACTATTGTCTAGAATATAATAATATTAGAAGCCGAATATATGATTAAATTTATTTTAAATAGTCGTAAAATAAAACATTTTTTTTATCTATTTACGATAAATTTGCAAAATCCTTTCAATGTCAAGAAATTCAGTTCTAAATCCTCTGTACTTAAGCATTGATAATAATTATTTATCTTTAGTTAACATAGTGATATAACTAATGTGCAATAAACACATAAGATGTCGCACTTTGTAAATCTTATTATATTATATTTGCAAGATATTTTCTGACCGTAATTATATATTTTATCAATTATTTAAAAAACCAATACTTATAATTATTTTCTAAACAAAAGTCTGCGTGTAACAGTTATTCACATATTTTATGACTAAAAATAATTGTTTTGGTTCGAAAGACAGACCGCTAATCACCTACTTGGCTAGCTTGGGAAATGTTAAAGTGATATACCTATACTTACATATTTTAAAAAGACTATAATCACAAACTTTTTTAACAAACATGAAAACTTTTCTATACTACGAATTGTTTTCATATTTAAGCAGCGATTGGCTTTCAAGAGTTATACTTGAACAAGTACGGAATTTAATCTTTAAGGCACCTCGTGCGATGTCACAAGCCTTGACATTTCACAGCCTTTGAGGTTTAATTCCCGTACAACCTACCTGCCCTACGAGACGGTACAAATCGTTAGATCGTAGCCAGATGTTCCTGACAATTAGAAAGTAACTTGGACAAAATACTGTTCAATTTTTGTTGTACATGTGTGTATTTTTAATTGAAGAATCGTTCAGGTTACAAAGTTTATTAAATGTATAGATAGACACTTCTAGTATTGCTACTTTAGGACAATATAGTCGTAAAATATCTCGGTAATAAACGAACGTCATAAACAAATTCATATGAAAAGCAACCTGAGCTAGTTTATAACTGTTTCAAATAAATACGAGGAATGTACGTTATATAAAAATATGCTGATATTTATGATAAAGTTATATTACAGTAAATATACCTTTGACCTATTGAAAAACGGCAACTCTACATTCTATAAAAACTTCGTTTGATCATTTAGATTGCGTAATATCGGCATTCATTCATGCAAAATTTACTAAATTACATAGTACATATATCGCTAAATGGATTCATTTACTAAATTATAAAGACATCATCAAATTCACAAATTAATTATAGCTTTTTTAATTATTATGGTAAATTCAAACTACACTTTAAAATTTAACTAGTATATACAGTTTTAGCTATATTAGAGCTATATTTTCAGAAACTTAAAATAGCGACAGCAATCTTTAAAGTTTTGTATGAGTATTCAGTACTAAAACTGAACATTGAACCTGTGATTGCATTTGCTATTAAGTTACAGAGTACTGGTGCCAGTATGTCAGAATTTATCTGATCCATGTTCAGATGTAATTGGTGGCCATGGAAACTATTATTATTATGTGAAGTAAAAACTATCAATAATTTATGTTATAACAGACAGATATTTGTAACAAAACAGGAAATCTAGTTACATTGTTGATATTACTTAAGTAGTACATCATACATTTTAACTTCTGGAGAAGAGATACATAAATTGAGTATGAAATATAATGACCACAAAAATATCTTATGTTTAAATTTTTATTAATTAAAAGTTAAAAGTGACAATGAAGCTACCATGCAAGACCAAATCTCGCAACAAATTGATCCATTTCAGAGTAAGTAATGTGTGTATTAATGTATATATATTAAAACTATTTCAATTTTATTTAATTCTAAACTTCCAGAAAGCATTTGGCTTTGGAAGGAATAATATATTTTAATAGTTAACATGTTTTTTACTTTTTGGCCATTTGCAGTAGATATTCCATGCCATATTATTTTTAAAATGTAACATATTAAATTTGTTACAAAATGAATATATATGCTGAATGTATAAAATAGGGCTCTCTTCTTCAGAGTTGAAATTACACAATTTTTATTTAAAATGATTGATCTATTTAAAAAAACTCTGGAGTAAGAAACATGTATTACAAAATTTCTACTGAGGTTTAATGATAGAAACCAGTCCACTTACCAATCATAAAACGATTTCACATCATTTGCAGCAGCTACGCGCATAGTTTTAACTGTTATATTTATACTAATGCAAATGTCTCTGACGCTGGTCTAAATGTATTTGAAGAGATAACAGAACCGAAATTAAGAAAACACCCCATTAGCTTTATTGATTTCTGAAAAAGTATGGTTTTAGTATTGACGTATTCTTTATTTAGTCACCAATAATCCATATTAAACACAATTCTTTCAAGTTTTAATCAGAAAAAAACTATATATAAATTATTATGGGAAAGACCCGGCCGAAAGAATACTGAACAGATTTTGCAGAATTTTTATTAAATGTTTTTTTCAACTTTCCTTCGGTTTACAATTGTCATCTGTTAACTGTCAATCTAAGCTGTCAAGTCTCATGTTTATAACTTGAGTAATAAAACCATGACTGCTGAACATGTCACTGTTTTATTATCTTGTCACTGTCATGTATATTTTTTTATATTTGCACTAGTTTCTTATTTATTCTGTAAAATTACATTTGTTGTCGAAACAGAAAATATTACCTTAATCTTTATAGTTTATATTCAAATTAGGGATGATCGATGTTAGAAAAACATCGATGTCATAATCGAAAGCCCAACATCTATGTTCGATATTTATCGAAAACCAAACATCGATGATTTTTTAATTAATAATTGACAAAGAAATAAAATACAGTGAAATGGTTCGACATTGATTAAGAAACAGAACAAATTATTACATATTCCGATATTTTTTTTCCGAGATAAACTGACTGAATGAAAAGTAATATTGATAAAGAAGAACCTTTTAATAAATTTTTTTGTTAATAAAGAGAAGTGAGGAAGTGTGAGAGAAAAGAGGGAGCGAGACTACGAAGAACGAATGAAGGGAACGACCTGGGCGCAAGAATAAATACGCGTTCAAAATTTAAATAAATCTGATTTGTGGATGCGTTCATACTTCATAGAAGAGATAATTTGTTTCGTAAGTTGGTCGAGCGGGAGGCCGTGAGTTAACATCGATGTTCGATTCAGATTTCAGTTACCATCGATGTTACGATATTTTTGGTAAAGCAACATCGATGTTTTTACTTTCAAGTTTCAACATCGATGATCATCGATTCGCGTCGCGAGCATCCCTAATTCAAATTTCAAACTTATAATCCATTATCAACATTACTGATTTACGCATTAAAATAAAGACCCATTTTTTAAAATCCTTTTAAAATGGATACGGTTGTTAAAAGTATGTTAGAAGATGATGCAGAGGAAGAAAAACAGGTGTTGTGTTTAATATTTTCTACATAACATAACCTTTTCGGCATAACAAAATTTTTGCTACATTGTTGGGTTATTAATAAGTAACTTGCTTGTTTATAGTTTATCAAAACATAACTGCAGAGATAGCCGTTATGACATAAATAAATAGCAAATTTATTGCTTATGCATAAATGTAACCTATGATTACAATAAATAGATTATTTTTCAGGGTTTGGTATTGTTTGGAAGAGATTTATCAAAGATACCTTGTTTTCGTGAAAGCTTTTTCTATGGAATAGTATCAGGAGTCGGTGTAGGATTTGGATCATTTATGAAGACGTCTAAACCCATGTTATCACAGCATATTGGATTTGGCACCTTTACTATGACCACACTTATATACTGGTCATATTGTAGATGGCAGTGGTCTAAACAGAGGTTTGACGCGGAATTACTACAAGAAGCTGTTAAAAATAAAATAAAATATGAAGGAACAATTGTTGAAAAGGAATTAGAAAGTAAAGGTATTCTTAAATCAGCATAACAATGATTTGCTACAAATTATATTTCTCTTGTTTTTTTGCATTTTGCAAGTGAGGTACTTTTATGACTGAAATCCATTTTTAATTATTTATTTGAAATATCTAACATGTACTAATACAATATTATGACAAATTTATTTTTTGAACCGTCTTGCCTTTTGTATAATTTCATTGCATAAGTTAAAAATACTAACAATTGAATTGAGTTGAGGTCCTTGTAGTGTTACATATTTGTAGATATATGATTTTAAGAAAATAAAATATATTATATATTTTTAAGTAGAATAGTTTCATGTACTGATAGTAATTATTAGAATATTTAAATAAATTGAATAAAATTATAATATAAAATGGAATATGAAATTTTATTTACAAATTCTTAATCTCGATATCAAAAATGTAAAATGATATTATTTATTTACACTTTTGGCTCAGAACTCATTTAAGGAACCACATATATAGAAATCACTGAAAGTAATTGGTGTCCATTGAATGATCAATCTCTTCGAGTTAATCACATTTGGGAGATATTTTATTTTACAAAGATGTGCAGGAAGTGCAGTAATTATAAGGACTTATACTTGCCTTTCATGTTCATATACCCTTATATATTTAATAGTAGCTTATGCCACAACTCTATCTGTAAAGAAGCTTTTCTAAATAATTTGTAAATTTTTTAACAAAATTTTATTTTAAGATAAATGTATACAAAATTTTCATAAACTGCCCCAGTATTCCCAATTTTCATGTTTAGTTTAGGTGCGGTCTTAAGGCGACATCACCGCTCTGTATATTGGGAGAAATACATCTTATTTCCACGGAAAAACTTCAGGATCATACTAATCATCCACTATTGGGAGTGCCTTTGAAGTGAATTGTTTTGACATTTACATAGGCGGGAAAAAGTTCTCAAAGAAAACTAGATAAATAAAAAATATTAGAAGAAAAAATAGAAATTATACGAAGATAAACGAATACTACTATTTTAAGGCTTGTTGACGCGCCGTATCGCCACATCGTAGACCTATACATCAATACATTACAATATACTTGTTAGTTGTTAGTTGTGTTTTACCCTGAGACCTCCACACAGCTATATCTAGGGTTGCCACTTGCCACCTTTTTGAAGTGAAAACTTTTTTAGCGGCGTTGTACACTTTTTTTGGAATGGGCAAAAAATTATTAACTCGCGTCAGGACCCGTGACCTGATCGAAAATTCGTAAGACAGATGGAGAGTAGACAGCTGGCGCGGCGTATTTTATGTAATATAAATTGTCATGTTTGTGTACGATAGCGCAATAAATAAATATTGTGTTCTACCACATAAATGATAGTACTTTTATACTGATAATTTAAGCAATTCGTGCAAAATTATTCCCTAACCATTCCAAAATATCAAAAATGCACAACGTTAATATTTAAGTTTTCACTTCTGCCGGCACTCCCGGAGTGCAACCCGTCGTTTTTTTTAATTAAAGTACATTGGTACATACACAAGAAAAAGTACATACCTAGTTGATACTAGGTTAAGGTCTAGTTTAGGATTAAGTACAATTTATTTTTCTTTATTATTATATTTTTGTTATATGACGAACACTGAAGTGATGTAGCCCAGCTCCATCAAGCTGGAACCCGCTTTAGAAAAAACTTGATTTTTCTAAATTTACTTTTATCTACAAACGATGCTAGTGAATGTAGTAAACTTTATTTTTTTGTAGTATCATTAATTGCGCCGAAAAAATAATTAATACCACGCAAAGCAGGAAATATTACAAATAATTCAATAAAAAACTTTGAAACGGGTGCTAAATTGTTTGTAGTTTATTGTAGTGACAAAAAAAAAATTTTTTTACCGCACTTTATTAAAAACTACGGAATAAATGCTAAAATAACGGAACTATGCAAAAAAAAAGACACCGACTCAAAAACTATAAACGATGCTCATAAATGTAGTATACTTTATTTTTTTGTAGTATCATTAATTGCGCCGAAAAAATTATTAATACCGCGCAAAGCAGGAAATATTACAAATAATTCAATAAAAAACTTTGAAACGGGTGCTAAATTGTTTGTAGTTTATTGTAGTGACAAAAAAAAATTTTTTTTTACCCCACTTTATTAAAAACTACGGAATAAATGCTAAAATAACGGAACTATGCAAAAAAAAAGACACCGACTCAAAAACTATAAACGATGCTCATAAATGTAGTATACTTTATTTTTTTGTAGTATCATTAATTGCGCCGAAAAAATAATTAATACCGCGCAAAGCAGGAAATATTACAAATAATTCAATAAAAAACTTTGAAACGGGTGCTAAATTGTTTGTAGTTTATTGTAGTGACAAAAAAAATTTTTTTCCCCACTTTATTAAAAACTACGGAATAAATGCTAAAATAACGGAACTATGCAAAAAAAAGACACCCACTCAAAAACTATAAACGATGCTCATAAATTTAGTATACTTTATTTTTTAGTAGTATCATTAATTGCGCCGAAAAAATAATTAATACCGCGCAAAGCAGGAAATATTACAAATAATTCGATAAAAAACTTCGAAACAGGTGCTAAATTGATTGTAGTGACCAAAAAATGTGGTGTAGCATTTATTCCGCAGTTTTTAATAAAGTGGGGTAAAATTTTTTTTTTTGTCACTACAATAAACTACAAACAATTTAGCACCCGTTTCAAAGTTTTTTATTGAATTATTTGTAATATTTCCTGCTTTGCGCGGTATTAATTATTTTTTCGGCGCAATTAATGATACTACAAAAAAATAAAGTATACTACATTTATGAGCATCGTTTATAGTTTTTGAGTCGGTGTCTTTTTTTTTGCATAGTTCCGTTATTTTAGCATTTATTCCGTAGTTTTTAATAAAGTGCGGTAAAAAAATTTTTTTTTTGTCACTACAATAAACTACAAACAATTTAGCACCCGTTTCAAAGTTTTTTATTGAATTATTTGTAATATTTCCTGCTTTGCGCGGTATTAATTATTTTTTCGGCGCAATTAATGATACTACAAAAAAATAAAGTATACTACATTTATGAGCATCGTTTATATTTTTTGAGTCGGTGTCTTTTTTTTTGCATAGTTCCGTTATTTTAGCATTTATTCCGTAGTTTTTAATAAAGTGGGGTAAAAAAAATTTTTTTTGTCACTACAATAAACTACAAACAATTTAGCACCCGTTTCAAAGTTTTTTATTGAATTATTTGTAATATTTCCTGCTTTGCGCGGTATTAATTATTTTTTCGGCGCAATTAATGATACTACAAAAAAATAAAGTATACTACATTTATGAGCATCGTTTATAGTTTTTGAGTCGGTGTCTTTTTTTTTGCATAGTTCCGTTATTTTAGCATTCATTCCGTAGTTTTTAATAAAGTGGGGTAAAAATTTTTTTTTTTGTCACTACAATAAACTACAAACAATTTAGCACCCGTTTTAAAGTTTTTTATTGAATTATTTGTAATATTTCCTGCTTTGCGCGGTATTAATTATTTTTTCGGCGCAATTAATGATACTACAAAAAAATAAAGTATACTACATTTATGAGCATCGTTTATAGTTTTTGAGTCGGTGTCTTTTTTTTGCATAGTTTCGTTATTTTAGCATTCATTCCGTAGTTTTTAATAAAGTGGGGTAAAAAATTTTTTTTATAGTCACTACAATAAACTACAAACAATTCAGCACCCGTTTCAAAGTTTTTTATTGAATTATTTGTAATATTTCCTGCTTTGCGCGGTATTAATTATTTTTTCGGCGCAATTAATGATACTACAAAAAAATAAAGTATACTCCATTTATGAGCATCGTTTATAGTTTTTGAGTCGGTGTCTTTTTTTTTGCATAGTTCCGTTATTTTAGCATTTATTCCGTAGTTTTTAATAAAGTGGGGTAAAAAAAATTTTTTTTTGTCACTACAATAAACTACAAACAATTTAGCACCCGTTTCAAAGTTTTTTATTGAATTATTTGTAATATTTCCTGCTTTGCGCGGTATTAATTATTTTTTCGGCGCAATTAATGATACTACAAAAAAATAAAGCATCATACATTTATGAGCATCGTTTATAGTTTTTGAGACGGTGTCTTTTTTTTTGCATAGTTCCGTTATTTTAGCATTTATTCCGTAGTTTTTAATAAAGTGGGGTAAAAAAAAATTTTTTTTGTCACTACAATAAACTACAAACAATTTAGCACCCGTTTCAAAGTTTTTTATTGAATTATTTGTAATATTTATTGCTTTGCGCGGTAGTAATTATTTTTTCGGCGCAATTAATGATACTACAAAAAAATAAAGTTTACTACATTCACTAGCATCGTTTGTAGATAAAAGTAAATTTAGAAAAATCAAGTTTTTTCTAAAGCGGGTTCCAGCTTGATGGAGCTATGTAGCCCTGGCTTGTGGCAACATCGATTCAGCGCCAATCGATAAATTCCGTTTAACGAAAAAATATTCTACTATAAAAATCACATCATGCGAAATAAAGAATTTCGTGTACTTTATTGTTCTCATTAGTAGAATTACCTAAAATAGCGTACAATACTTTATTATAAATTACGGGTGGCAATATATCACAAAATGTTCTTTGATAATATCTAATCTAAATCTATAACATTATACAAATGTAATATCATCTATATTTGGATATTGACTAATATTAAGTGAATTAGCTACTTAACACAAAAAATACCTATTATCGAGTTATTCAAGTAAAACGTACGTTTTAAATGTTTCCTGTTAAATTGCATCAAACGGAATTATTACTATGTAGATGTTTAATTTACTTATAATTTGACTAGTTAATACCCGCGTACATCGTTTGCAATGTAATAAATTCTTCTGAACCATTTTCTATATACTTTGTATCTTTATGTGTATGGCACACATACAGCCTCATGTAAAAACACAGCTGTGTTTCATAAATATTATAAGTGGTTTGTAAGTAGGTATAGTATGATTTCGGGTGCTGCTATTGAAGGGTTCGGGTTTAAGTGACATAATAGACTGATTACAATAATTATAAAGAATTGTATTCATTGAATCATATATATTTTATTATTGCAAACGTAGATATATATATGAGAATAAGAATAGATACAAAATGATATATGTATCGGTAAAGGGCTGACAGCTAATGTAAAGTTGGTCTGTGTATAAAAGAAAAGGCAATGTTGAGGCAAGGGTATAGCAAGTATAGGGTAGGACTATAGGTAGGTATAGGTTTAGTATAGCCCTATTATGTCTACAGTATTTTCAATCCGCTTGAGAGATTTGACATAAAGCATAAATTACACTGATTTACGGTATATTATCAGGGCCTGATTTAGAGGTATGGAGGCCTCGGGGCAACAAAAGAGTGGAGGCCTCCAAATTATTTTCCAAATAAAATGACCAATTTTTCTCAGTCGAGTTTTTCAATCAATAATTTATTGTGAAACGAAATAGATTCTTTTAGTATTTAACAAATATATATCATATGTATATCAAAAGGAAAGTTGTTTACTAGTCCTTGGTTGTTCAACATACCTTGTTCTTTAAAAGAAAAAAATAATTGTTATCTTTCATTCTTTTTTATATTTTTTTGATTATTGTTATTTTGTGTGTTTCTGTGTGTGTGTGTTTTATTAGTAATAAATGTTATGTCTATGTCCAGTCAGAATTTAAAACATTTCTTATTTCGAAGTCTCTAAAGTGGGGGCCCCTTTTTCGGCCCTGTATATGAGCGTTTGAAGTGCGTTTAAGCTAGATGCTGGTCGAGGTCGTATTTAATAATAACAAATTAACGAATAAATAATAATGTAAATTAATTCTCGCGCTCCATTATTCTATGACTACTGTTTTTAAGAACAAAAAACGCAGTAGGTACGATATATGTATTCTTATTGCATGTCTTTGTTTGAGTAAAAAATATTTCACTTTTTATGGTTGATCAACCGTACGATTGGACCACGACATATAAACCAAGTGCAGATCCAGAATTTATGTCAGTATACACAATTTTGTGTTTTTATAATGTATCTGTATAAGTAAATTCTATTTTATAAAAAAATCTATTTAAAAATTATGATAGGTACCTCAAGACCATGTTTCGCCCATGAGAGAAATAAAAACTGTGTTGAAGGCAAATAACTAAAGTTTTAAATAAGTGTCAATAGTTAAGTAGTAAGTAAATTAAAGTTGATTTCCTACTTCTATATTATCATAGTATTATGATAACCCCTTACTATCCTCCAGTAGATATATTATAAAAAACAACTGTTAACAAGCGTATAACATTCGCGTCTACATTGTAATTAGCTAATGTTTTAATTATAGGGTATGATTATACCTAATTGCCTAATCAGTAAATACAGCATATCCGTCTATTATTGTGAAGCTATATTTTTTGATAGGTTTTAAAAATATCTACACAAAAATGTACGATTTCTCGTGCTAGTCTAAATTGCTTTAACGACATGTTTTAATAAATTTATAAGTTCTGATTTGTAGTAATTACATTGCAACATATGACCGATACATTTCTTACTAATAATTGTTTTTTATAGACAATAAGTTCCTTTTTCTTCCCATTATTATTTCTCGGGAACTCACTCCACTAACATACTGACGGTGTTAGTCTATGAAAAATTATGCGAATATTCGTAACACTTTTCAATTGTTTATGACAAAATTTTTATCCTAGTTGTTGCCATGTATTTCATAACAAATATGAATTAAGTACACAATTTAAAAATAATTCCTGTAGCACACAGCCCTCAAATCTGGCAGCATCTCCTCGCTGTTGCGATTAGCAATTATTATAATAAATATATTGCAGTGTATTGTTATCTATATGATTATAAGAGCAATAGCAGTGCGAGTATAAATAAATAGCATGTTGCTTTATACTGTATACACAAGTATAGGAAAAGTTTTACGTATATATTAATTAAAATACACCGTATTCCCTGAGTACTATTTATATATCTTTTAACTGCGTGAGTATCAAGTGGGTCGCCACTCGCCACTCACGTCTCCACTCTCCGGTTTAACCAGTTCATCGTCAGACATTATAGGGGAAGGTTGTGTCATATTTGTTATTCATTAGCGGAGATTTTCCGACAATTTATCAGTGAAAACATGAATGTTGAAGACTTTCTGCCTCATCAAAAGACCACTACATTGGTATTTTTTGTAAATGGAAAAAAGGTAAGGAATGCCTGTGATAATTTATTATTATTAAGTGTTTTATTAATTAATTTTCCATTAATGAACACGCTTATTAGGTGAAGGAAAGTAAAAAAAGAGCTGCCTGTGCACGAAATCGTAATATACTTCGTGTAATTATGCAGATTTAAACAGAATCTTGTAAAAATAATTTAAATAATGTTTAAATTTCAATCGGATTAAAAACAATTAGATACAAATACTTTTAGGATCTTCTTAAATGTTTTGACTGCAACATGCAACTTTTTTTCTATTATTCTTAACAAATTGAGTTTTGTGTATGTAATATTGTTTTAATGCTTACAATGTAGCATATTTCTACTTGGCTTTATATAGATTATTTGATGTAAAATATTTAAATATATTACACAAAACTAAAAAAAAATGTTCACTATAAACTGTATCTCTAAAACATATTTGTATTCCGATTGATATTAATTATTGCGCAATCTGTTAATAATAAAATTATAATTACATATTTTCGTTTTCGTACGTTTTTTTGTATATATATAATATATATATATATATATATATAATATATATGTTATCTGACACAGTTGTGTTGCGAAAGCCATGTGATATCAGATATCCAAGTCTGGTATGGTAACTCTTTACCTAACATAAATGTATTATGCACCACGAGAGCTGTTATTTAGTCTTCCACAACACAGGACTTCTCTAGTGTAGGTAGTCTGAATAAATTATAAAAACTATGTTTAGTTAAAAAAAAATTGTGTTTGTATTAATAAAAATATTCATTATTATAACTAATGTTCAACAACAATGTTCTACAATTGTGAGAGTGTCGTTCTTTGATCTCAAAGAACTTAATATGTATGCAACTCGTTTCAGGTGATTGAGCCGCAGCCAGATCCTGAATGGACGTTACTATGGTATTTGAGAAAAAAGCTTCACCTAACCGGCACCAAGTATGGTTGTGGAGAAGGTGGCTGCGGCGCCTGCACAGTTATGATATCGCAATACATCAGAGATTTAGATCGAATCAAGTATCCTTTTAAGGCATTTCTTTAATTTATTTACATTTAGGGCGCAAATGAATTAGTTGTGAGGTCGACCTTCAGTTATATTTTAATACGCTGTCCTAGCCTAGCCTAAAATGGTAAAAATAAATGCTTAGTATCGAATTGAATTAAATCAACTATCGATATAGGTACCTACTCTTCTTTTGCTAAAGAATTTTATTTAAAAAACGTATGAGATATCACTTTCGAAATCAACCACGAAACATGAGACTTGAATATTCATGATCAATAACAGTAGTACCCTTATTTTGCAATCAGACACTTCTCAGTTAACGCATGTTTGATGCCGCTATGTGCAGTTCACGGAATGGCGGTAACAACAGTCGAAGGGATCGGTTCAACCGAGGATAAGTTACATCCGGTCCAAGAAAGAATTGCTAAAGCACACGGTTCACAGTGTGGCTTTTGTACACCTGGAATTGTTATGTCAATGTATGCGTTACTTAGGACAAAAAATAAAATCGGTTATAACGATATAGACACAGCCTTACAGGGAAATCTCTGCAGATGTACCGGATATAGACCTATCATAGAGGGATTTAAAACGTTCATGGAGGAGTGGGAATATCACTATGACATACAATCTGATGGAAAACAAAATAAATCCCCTTGTATGATGGGGAAAGACTGCTGCCGTTTGAATAACCGAGAAAAAGATGAAAATGAATCTAGGCTCTTTAACAAATCAGAATTTACACCATATAGTCCAAGTCAAGAGCCAATTTTTCCTCCCGAATTAAAGGTTAATAGCAACGAATATGATTCGATTTTAACATTCTTTAGAACTTCCAACATGACATGGATTCGACCTGTCACAATGGAGGAATTACTTGTATTAAAGAAACAGTTCCCAACCAGTAAACTCGTTGCGGGGAATACCGAAATTGGCGTGGAAGTAAAATTTAAGAAAATGGTTTATCCAATACTGATATCACCGTTATTATTAAAAGAATTGAATTTCATACGGCTTACAGAAGAAGGCATAGAAATTGGTGCTGCTACCACATTAAGTGAAGTTATGTCATTTATGTCGGATTTTATCGCAAAAGATAAAGAAAGAGGGCAAAGTTTTGACGCCATTAAAGATATGTTGCACTGGTTTGCAGGGACTCAAATTCGTAATACGGCATCTTTGGTAGGAAATATTATTACAGCAAGTCCTATTTCAGATTTGAATCCTATACTTTTGGCTTCGTCAGCATCACTTATTGTCAAAAGTCTAGATCGAGGCGAGAGAAAAGTTTTAATTGACAACAGTTTCTTTAAAGGATATAGAAAAGTAGATCTCAGTGATGATGAGGTTGTGTTATTCGTACAAATACCTTTCACAAACAAAGATCAATGTATAAAAGCATATAAACAAGCAAAACGAAGAGAGGACGATATTTCTATTGTTACGACAGCTTTTTATGTTGAATTCGAAAAGGATAACTTAAGCATAGTAGATGCAAAGTTATGCTTTGGAGGTATGGCTCCTACTACAGTATGTGCTATAAAAACGTCTAATTTAATGAAACAAAAAAGTTGGGATGAAGATCTCCTAAGATCCGTTTTCGATTCTTTAACTGAAGAATTTCAGTTAGACAGCTCAGTTCCGGGAGGAATGGCTGAATACAGAAAATCGCTCTGTCTGAGTATTTTTTTCAGATTCTACTTACATGTATTGGAAACAAGAAGTATTAATGGTACAAGGCCAAGTAATTATAATTTGTCTGGAAGTGATCAAATTCCTGCTCTTCATCCTAAAAGTTCTCAATGTTTTGAGATAAAAAATAATTCTCGAAATGTATATGATGCCGTTGGAAAACCGATTGTTCATGTGTCTGCTCTCAAACAAGCTACTGGAGAAGCAATCTACTGTGATGATCTTCCACCTATGGAAGAAGAGCTTTATTTAGTTTTGGTGTTTAGTAAAGAATCTCACGCTAAAATAAAATCTATTGATGCAAGTCAGGCTTTGTCAATGCCAGGTGTGGTTGCTTTTTTTTCGGCAGCAGATATAACAAAGGATCATAACAAAATGGGTGCAGTTGTAAAAGATGAAGAAGTTTTTGCTGAAGAGATCGTTACAAGTCGATCTTGCGTCATTGGAGCAGTTGTAGCAAAAACTGAGCAAATAGCGAGAAAAGCAAAAGATTTAGTATCAATAACGTATGAAAAGCTAGAGCCAGTTATAGTAACTATCGAGGATGCTATTGCTCATGAGTCCTATTTCCCTGACACATATAGAGAACTTGTCCATGGAGATGTAAATGAAGCTTTTAAACAATCGGATCAAATAAAAGATGGCTATGTAAGACTCGGTGCACAGGAACATTTCTACCTAGAAACTGTATCGGCGTTTGCCGTGAGAAAAGAAGATGAACTAGAAATAATTTGCAGTTCACAAAACCCTGCCGAAGTTGCGGTAAGTAATGTTGATAATAATTTTTAATAATTAATATTTTGTAGAATTCACCACATTTCGTTATCTTTTTTTAAATAAGTACCTATCGATTGTAATTTCTTGCAGCTCACAGTTTCAGAGGTTTTAAATGTACCACACCACAAAATTTGTGCCAAAGCTAAACGCCTTGGTGGTGGTTTTGGCGGTAAAGAAACAAGACCTATGATACTTCTAGGACCAGTGGCGGTAGCCGCTTATCGTTTGAAAAAACCGGTCAGAGGTGTCTTAGATCGAGATGAGGATATGCAAGGTACAGGATACAGGCATCCATGTTTGATAAAATATAAAGTAGGTTTTGACAACACCGGAAAAATTAAGGGCGCTCTATTTGATGTTTATGCCAATGGAGGAAATTATTCTGATATATCTAGCTCCGTAAGTATTTCATACAATAACTTGTAATACATATCTAAGTTAATTAGAAGAATGTATTATTAATATTAAACATGTATCGTGTATATTGTATAATCCTTCTAAGCATATAAAGTTTAATTTCAGATGTTGGAGAGGCTTATGACGCATCTTGATAACTGTTGTAATATACCTAATGTGCAGATAAACCTTAACTTGTGTAAGACAAACACTCCCTCAAATACAGCGTTTAGAGGTTTCGGAGCACCTCAGGCCATGTTTGCTACAGAAAATATGCTAAGAGATATAGCAACAGCGTTAAACAAAGATTATGAAGATATTTTTAATGTAAATATGTACCGCGAAGGAGATTTTACTTTCTACGATCAAGAACTAATACGCTGCACCGTATCTAGATGTTGGTCCGAGTGTATTGAATCCTCAAATTATTGGCAGAGAAAGAAAGAAGTTGAAGAATTTAATAGGTAAACAATACTTTAGGATTCACTATTGATTCAATACAATCTGTCCTGCGCCCAATTTCGATTTAATTAAAGGTTCAGTGGGTAATGTTAATTTTAAATATGTATATTTTACCGATTATTTTCCAGATCGAATCGGTGGAAAAAGAAGGGAATTACCATCCTACCAACAAAATATGGAATATCGTTTCAAGTTGATGTATTAATGCAGGGAGGTGCATTAATATTGGTATACACAGATGGTTCAGTCCTCTTATCCATCGGAGGCGTAGAAATGGGACAAGGACTCTTCACTAAAATGATACAAGTAGCATCGCGCGTCTTAGAAATCGATGTCTCCAGAATTCACATCAGCGAAATGTCAACAGACAAAGTCCCAAACAGTTCACCTACGGCTGCTAGTGTCAGTTCAGATTTATATGGAATGGCCGTATTAAATGCGTGCACAACTATCAAACAACGTTTGGAACCAATTAAAGCGAAGAATCCAGAAGGTAAATGGGAAGATTGGGTTAGTACTGCATATGTTGAACGAGTCAGCTTGTCTGCTACTGGCTTCTATGCCGCTCCGAAAATAGAATTTGACCGAGTTACCAATTCTGGTCGCCTATTTGATTATTACACATTTGGAGTGGCGTGTTCCGAGGTTATTATTGACTGCTTGACTGGAGATCATCAGGTGCTGCGTACTGATATCGTCATGGACCTTGGGGAGAGTCTTAACCCAGCGATAGATATAGGTCAAATTGAAGGAGGATTCATGCAAGGATATGGTCTATTTACTATGGAAGAAATGTTATTTTCACCGACGGGTGAAATCCTGTCACGTGGCCCTGGGGCTTACAAAATCCCGGGCTTCTCAGACATACCAAAAGAGTTTAACGTGTCTTTACTGAAGGGCGCTCCAAATCCACGAGCTGTGTACTCATCAAAGGTAATTTTTATCATGATTGTGGTCAAAGACCTTTTACCAGATAAAATTAAAAAAATACGTAAATAAGATAAGATAAGTTAGGTTCATTATCTTAATTTAATCAAATAATTTCTTGTAATACAAAATTTTAACGATTCCATGTGTTTGATATGTCTGCGAGATGTTTATTAAGCGTGTATTAAGGAAATAAATCTAAATATTTCAGGCAGTAGGTGAGCCACCATTGTTCCTCGCTGCCTCCGTTTTCTTCGCGATAAAGGAGGCTATCAAATCAGCACGTTTAGATGCAGGTGTCGATGCAGATTTCGTATTGGAAGCGCCGGCTACCTGTGCCCGAATCAGAATGGCGTGTGAAGACCATATCACCCAACAGGTAATAGTCTATATATTTATATTTAACTAGCTGACCCGGCAAACGTCGTTTTGCCATGTATATTTAAAAAAAAAAATAGGGGTTGATCGTAGAGGGGTAAAAAAAGTAACGGTTGTATGTATTTTTTAATGATGTATCATAAAAAATAGATATTAAAAATTTTGTCTAGAAAATAAAAAATAAAATTTAGGGGTGGACTACCCCTAACATTTAGGGGGATGAAAAATAGATGTTGGCCGATTCTCATAGATACCGGATAAGCACAAAAAATTTCATCAAAATCGGTCAAGCCGTTTCGGAGGAGTATGGCAACGAAAACTGTGACACGAGAATTTTATGTATTAGATTTTTCTTTTATTGTTTATTATAATCCGTTTCTTGACAATGTATATTGCTGTCGTAAAGTTTTATGTGTAATTCATAAAAACGCCTCAAAGTGTTTTAATAACCTTACATTTATTAACTAGCAACCTGTCTCTGTCTTTGCACATGACTGACATTTTTGAATATTTTGTGATTAAATATAGCCTTACTCGGTAGTTATGTAGCATTTTAATGGTGAAACTCGGTAGTTTGTGAGATAATTCGTTACCAACATACAATAATACAACGTTCCTCCTTTATATTGTAGATAGAATATGGATAGATTAACAAACAAATATGGTGGCGCGAGGCATATTCTGTTCAACAAATCAGCGCGCGAGGTGCGATCCGTTTCAAAAGTTGACGGTTTCACTTCGATAGATTACAATCTACCGAATAATAATAAGTAAGCAGTGCGTTGAGGTTCACAATCTTTCGACAGTTCACAATCTCGCGAGATAGATTCCAATCTAACGGTGTTTACAATTTTACGGTGACATATATACTAATGTTTAAAAGACAAATGTATATAATTTATATTTTATGTACTATGGAAGCTCACTATAAAATAAACTACTAGCTAGCTCACTATTAAATACTGGCTTTTTGAAATTTACATAATAAATTCTAAAGTAATATTTTTAAAGCCTAATGTTTACATAACTAATTGCAGTTTGCCAAGACCCGCGTTCCTTTTAAAGATGTAGTCTGTCCCCTAAATTGGAAATGATTAGTGGAGAATTTGTGTTTGATTAATTCTTTAGATTGTACATTGACCCGCTTGACATACCTACAAGTTATATATGTTAACGTAAATTTGTAAACACCGTTAGATTGTAATGGTAATTGGTAGATTGTACTACACTAACTTAGTTATCATTCAAACTTCTTTGGTCAATTACAGATTAATTTTACTTCCCAACAATTTCATATAACTACCGAATAATAATACGTTAATTTGTAAGCAGTTCGTTGAGGTTCACAATCTTTCGACAGTTTACAATCTCGCGAGATAGATTACAATCTAACGGTTTTTACAATTTTACGGTGACATATACAAATATTGTATCGTGTTCTCGTGTTTTGCGTTTTTGACGTGAATATGGTTATATAATCCAAAAGTCAAAATGATATTGAAGTTCGGGAATAGTTTGGCGTTGTAGTTTCGAATCTATCCTATACATTCAAAATTAAATATATAATAATACCACTAGAGAGCTAAAGGTTCAAAGAATTTATTACGATAAATGACAACAGTAGAGTAGTGTTGGCCTTGTGGATCCCCGGCTGTGAACCAATGAACTTTCTTTTTATGTGCGCATTTAACATTCACGTAAACGGTGAAGGAAAGCATCGTGAGGAAACCGGTTGCCTTAGGGCTTAGACTAAAAACGTCGACGGCGTGTCAGGCACAGGAAGCTGATCACCTACAGATCAGATACAGAAATTTGAGGCCCAGAACCTAAAAAGGTTGTAGTGCCACTGATTTATTTATTTTTTATTGAAATGACAACAGCGTCGCATTGCGCACGGTGGAGGGGCAGCGCCGCCATTTTGAGACAAGCAGTAAAAATAACTTTTGACTCGAAGAAGATACTATGTCCGTTTAGGTTAACCACCAACTGTCAAAATCTATCATAACCCGTTACCCAACCCCGTATTCACATACAACACACGATCATGTCATGACACAGCCACACCCCAATTTTTTAATAATAATAACTACTTCAATATCTCTTTTCACTAAATTATGTAAATTAACACACAGATTATTAACATAATCTATGTAGAATGTGATTGCGTGATTATTTGTATATTAAGGTATTGTTTTTATAGTTTTCAAGTAAAATATATCTTTATTACAACCGTAAAATGAAAATAGTTTAGAAAAAAACTCGAAATATTCTGTTTTAATTTACGTGTAATACGTCAACCTAATTTTATTATTCTTATCCAAAAAGTCAAGTGTGTCAGGCACAGAAGCCTGATCACCTACTTGTCTATTTGAAAAGCAAACGATCACAATACAGATACAAAATCTACAGATCAGATAGAGCGTATAAGTAACTAGGCAGTAAAAATTAAAATTGTAATGTCAATGTCAGGTAACGCTAAATATTACATAGCGATTTGGACGATCAATTCTGAGTTTTACTCACTAAAATAGTTAATAAAATGTGGTTTCATTAAATCTATGTCAATATTTACACGTCACTACGTCAACGACTATGAATTTATTCTATGTTCATAAATTTCAATGTTAAAATATTCGTTATTTCAAAAACGATTCAGATTCAATATTATTGAGCTTTCTCTAAGTCTGTATGCGTTGCGAATATTGAAAGACGACGTTAGAAGTAACTATTGAAGTTGGCACATTTTTGAGTTAGCCAATAATAATAATGAAATTGATATTTACTTCGCAAAATTGTGGAAGAGCGTTTTATCCCTTCAGAAATAAACAATGGTTTAGCGACTTTACATAAGTGTAGTTAGCACACTTTACGTTAATAACTCGTATTTGTTAGCTCTTAATTATTATTTATTATATATTAGTATGCTGGGAACCCTGTAGATACAATATACATATTTTTCTTGCTCACCAGGGGGCTTAGTCAAGATACCTTAACAGTACTGTATGTAAAAAGTCGAAAACTAATTTTATATGAAAATTTGTCGACATCAACTGTCATTTTTATACAAATTTATTTTACTTTAATTTATTTACCAAGCATAATATGTTGTTTACGCAACACAACAAAATTGGGGGCACTATGAAGGTACATTATAACCAAGCCAAAACATATATAGGTAGATAAATAATTATTTAATTTTAGAAAGCGTTTTGTGCGCATTCAAAATGGCGACGCTAGCTGATACAAATTACAAATCCTGTTTGATGTCTCATTAAATATTGTGCAATCACATAAGTAACAACAACATTTTTTAAATAATTACACACCGCCTACAATAAATAAAATCTTGCGCAATTATAATAAAGCAATCTAATTTAGGCTTTATTACCGTTTCCACTTAATCTCTTGTTAGTAAAGAGATTTATATTCCATTCCTCATTAAATATACCGCAATTTCTTAAATTTAATTTATTTGAATTTTTAAATTCTCACATCTCTCCTGTCATTACTAGACTACGCTGATTCGAAAGTTTATTGTTCCAATTCAATTGTTTGGTAAACTGGACCGTCTCCAAAATTTCTGCATCTGTTTCATATTCGGTCATGGGCGTGAGGCTCACTCATATTCCATCCTAAAACTCCTTCTTACCTCAAAAACGATTTCCGATTTATAGTATCTCATAGCTATATAAAGAGTGGCGTAAAGTTTCTTGCCAGTTCTTCTTGCCCGCTCTACGCCCTTGACTTGGTAGTAAATGTAAATTTAGAATTAATTTAACTTTTTTCTGACGTTCATAAGTGTACTTGTTTTTGTGTTACCTTTATGAATAAAGTTATTTGACTTTATAGCCAATGCTCTTCCGAGAACTATATCCTTGAAATCCCATCTTAAAACTCTTTATTTCTTGGCGAATCCTTAATGGAATTCACTTCCCGCCCCTTAGCTTCTTCTCTATCTCCCTTTAAATCTCGACTGTACAAGCATTACCTGTAAACATCGTGTCCCTAACTTTCGTACTAACTGATCTTACTGAAGTTATCGTGATTCATGTCCCCATTTCTTTTTCATGTGTCTCCTTAATGTCGCTTTTATTGTCTACATGTTTTAATTACTTTGTTTTATTTTATCTAAGTAATTTTATATCTTATGTAGTTTTGCACTGTTTGCGCTCACCTTATCTAATAAAAAAACATCACAGTGTTTGCTTGGAAGAGATCGCTCGAAAGCGATTAGGCAGTTTCCCTCATTTTTATTAAATATTTTAATTGTGCTGTATTTGTGTATTACTGCAGCAAAGTGTAAATAAAAAAAAAACTTGAGCTACACAATTTTGTATATAATCAGGGTAAGGTTCTCATATACATACGTTCTCGATACTGTACGCAGAAGGATTTCCGTATGTCCACAAATTGGATTAATATTGCACGCTAAGACTTTGAAACTGAGGGTCAAACTGTATTCTTCAAGCATGCGAAACAAAAGCATTTTCTCGTCAGAGTTGAAATCAAACTGTCATACGCCAGCAATCCCAGTATTACTTTACCAGTGTATTTGTATGGAGAGTATTAATTTTGCGGATCTGTTTTTAAGTGTTTAAGATAATTTATGATTGTTATCTGTTGTGTTGAATTATGCTCTTGGTGAATAAATATTATTGTGTTACAGGTTAAACCAACTATAAAAAATGTCGGACGACCGTGGAATGTAAATCCGTAGAAGATCCAAAATGGCGATGACAATTATTGACAATGAAAAATCAGATGCGTTTTAGTAATATTATATTTTCTTATTTAATCTTTAAAATATATCTAAGGTTTATCACGTTTTTTAGTTACCGATAAAAATAAAATAATAAATGTGTAATATATTGTTTTATCTAAAATATTTTTATAACGTAGGCTTATAAGATAATTGAGAGGCCTATTTACTGGAGCGCATTTCAATTTAGTTTATCAAAACTTATTAAATAACTTTTAATTGAAATGTTGTTCGTTCTTGTACTATTAAGTTTTTATGTATAAAGCTTATTTCTTATTTTTATATCATTTGTAATCGATCAATACTAAGTATCAACCAGACTTCATCATAAAAAAAACAAAAGACAAATACGTAAACCTCTGCAGTGCATTTTTTATTTAAACAAAAGTGGACCAGTAATATACTTTTTTACATTTATTTATTTTACAGAATAATATAATCTAAATCATGATATGTGCTTAGAAAACTGTTGTTTGTATTAATGTTACCATAGCTTGTTTAGGAGCGCAACAAATGCATATACAAATAGTTTTTTAATTTTCTTTTTGTGTTGCTTTTACGTTCAGCGTTCTAATGAGTTAATAACTGACCGGGTAGTCCATTTTTTGCCGCGGTAGCAAATATCTCAACGTTCTCTCGCCATAGACGTTGTTTGCTCTCGATGTACAGAGCTGTACTTGCGTTACAGCTCCGGTCTGTACGTCATGCTGCAATGAAAAAAGTGCTTAACTAGAAGTCATTTATTTACTTTTTCTGTTATTTTTTTTTTGTTTAAGTTAATACTGCCTAGTATTTTGCAGTGTTTAAATATTTACCATTCATCATTGTTATATGAGTCTAGCACATTTCTCGAGACAACGTGCTTGAGTATTTGCAATTGGAGGTTATATATTATAATAAAAATGTATTTTATGATTAGCCAAAATATATAGTATATTTCAACGACGTATGCTTTAGTATATGGCCAACTCAAATGTTTCAATACGCAATAATAATGATAAAGACTCAAAGTTATACGTTAGACTATGGTAATAATATAGTTAATATCCTTTTTCATATAATCTAAGGGTGAGATTCAGAAAGGAGACTGTCAGTATCTAATACAGTTGACGTAAAGGCTTTAATTGGGTTTAGAAGGCGGTTCTAATATGTTTTATATGTGAATGATAATGTATCTGTTAATTTAATTAATAAAATTATTTACATCTTGCTTTTGATATCTTCTAGTGTGACCCTGAACAGTTCATATTATAGAGATAAAGAGTTCGTCAGTATAAGATAAGAATTATTTATTCTTAACAGCTTGCCTTTATTTATTTAACACTTCGCTGCAAAAATCAGTACAAATTATTTTCAGGCAACATTCGTTCCACAACTGAGCGTATTTAAGGCAGTTTTCGCCGTACACCACCACTATGTGGTTACAGCTACCCACTGAAGTATTTCCGGACCTTTTGTCTTAGGGTCCTTCAAGAAAAGAGCGTACCAATTCTTAAAAGGCAAAGCACTTGCGAGCCTTCTGGCAATGTCAGTGTTCATGGGCACTTAAAATCGGCTGAGCCTTCTGCCCGTTTGCCCCTTTATATATAAACAAAATGCTAAGGACAAAATGCAGTGAGGGCAAGAAGTGCAAAGATTTTTAGCTTAGATAATATTTAAAATAGCTTTTTTGTAACTTCAGTACCATGAGTACTTACAAAATATTTTTTTTTAAATATATCTTTTTTAATTAAGAGCTGTGTAGATACATTCTAATGTTAATGTATATTCATGTTATTCATTCATACATTAATGTTTATTCTCTAAATTGGTACTGAGCCTAACACACAATCTTAAACACACCGTTTGCAACACCGAGCGAGTGTTAATTGCGTCCATACATAGAAAAAAACAATGGTCGCTTAAAAATGCTTATAAGTCATGCTTTAATATCAAAAAAAAACAATATACATATCACAAAAAATTTGTAATTAAACTATTCGTCATTTATAAACCTAGGTTTTAAACCACGAATTGTATATTATTAAATGACTATGATCGTCTCTAGTTCTGTTAAATCTGGTCTAAATCATTCAAATTGTGTACGTTACGTGCGTGCGTACTATGTAGGAAAGATCCAATCATAACTACTTCAAAGCCAGCAAACAAGATAACAATCAATCCCACAATTGATTGTGATTGCAAGCGTATAATATAAAAATCATCTTCAAATGAAAAGTCGATGCTTCATATAAATAAAATACTTAAAAACGCCTGCGGTATTTTAGCGTTTCACTGCTGAACACAGTTTATGGAATAAAATATTGAATAAGTTTTTAAAAAGTTTTAAAAATAATGTTCACATTCTTATTTTTGTTTCTTTACTTTAGCGATTCAATGTTACATAGTTTATATTTTAAAATTTGCAGAGCAACATACTTTTATTATATTGAGAGAATAAAGTATCTTTGAACCGAAGCCTTTGGATTCAGCAGAAGGTGATATCGTCACCGTTACTTCACGTGTAACCAGGACTAACATTTAAAAATATGAATATTCGCTGTATTACATTACAGAACGAATTACGTAGTTAGCTTAGTAAGGTTAGCTAACGGTAAGTTTTTTTCTGTATTTTTTAGTGTCTATAACCATTAGTTAATGTTTAATTATGTAATCTGTAACTTGTGTTTCCTGATGAATTAAATAATCTTATATTTGTTTTTTTATTTCGTGTGTGATTTTTTTATTGGTTGTGCGTTACGGTTTCTTAGCCAATTCGACTTAAGGTCCTTCAAGAAAACAAGATGAGAGCGTACCAATTCTTGAAAGGCCAGCAACGCACTTTCGAGCCTTCTGGCAATTTGAGTGGCCATGGGCGGCGTTAAGTTAGTTACATACTTACATTACATTAAGTTAGTTTACTTAATAAAATTTTTAGTTTTGTTAGTAATTAAGTTTGGATCCTAAATTAACTTGTGTTAGTTTTTCCTTAACTACTAAACTATTATTCTTCATTCTGTACTCTGAACTCCTCTGTAGGTGAAGGCCTCCTCCAAAGATAGCCAGTCCTCTCTAGATTGGGCTTCTGGAATCCAGTTAAGGCCAGCTGTTTTTTTGATGTCGTC